>NW_025533130.1:0-271508 GCF_020631705.1 Daphnia magna | reverse complement strand
CAGCAACAAATACAGAAGCCTCGCATACAATATATCCTTGTAAAATCAATAGGTTATGGGCCCAGTACCTTCAACCTTTTGAAAAACAAGATGACTACCATGCGAGATGTTAGCAATATTGCTAAATTCAACGGCCAAAATCTCCCAACATGGAAATTAGGATGTTGGATCCTATTCCAGCAACACAATCTGGTGAAGTTGGTTATCGGAGAGGAGACACTTCCTGTTGAGGTACATTATATAATTATATAGTACGCAATCCAACAGATGATCATTTTGTTTAAATTTATGTAGACTAAAGATGCCAATGGGTTAGTCACAAACGCTGCTGCCATAGCCACATGGCATGAGAAAGACCTTCTTGCTCGCAGCTACTTCATTGCAACAATTGAAATTCCCCAGCAACGCACTTTAGTCAACTGTACTACAGCACATGAAATGTGGCTGCGTATTTCAG
The DNA here is from genome assembly GCF_020631705.1 of Daphnia magna. Lineage (NCBI taxonomy): Eukaryota > Metazoa > Arthropoda > Branchiopoda > Diplostraca > Daphniidae > Daphnia > Daphnia magna. The sequence goes on along the minus strand of NW_025533130.1, from coordinate 271,051 downwards.
CCCAACACCTCAAGAATGCTGCTGATAATCAACACGCACTCGAACAAAGGTTCTTTGAGTATCGCTTTCAACCAGAGCATGATGTCATGTCTCATATCACCGAAATTGAGACCATCGCTAATCAGCTTCGAGACATCAACGCCCCTGTCACCGAAAGCCAAATTATGACGAAGATCATCTGCACTCTTCCACCTAGCTACCGCGGTTTCATGTCAGCTTGGGACAGCGTCCCTGTAAAAGACAGGACAATCGACACCCTGACGTCCCGCCTACTAAAAAGAAGAGAGCATGACAAAAATGTGAGTAGAGGAAAGCCAGACTCTCAAGATGCTGCCTTCTTCGCTCACAATTTCCCGTCTTTCGGAAACAACTCTCGTCAAACACCCACACCACGTGGTCGAGGGCGTGGAAGATTCGGTCGAGGCTCATCAAGAGGTGACCAAGCCAACAGGAGACAACATCCGTACAAGTTTTGCACCTACATTAAGTGTAACATCCTGGCCACACCATTGAAGTATGTCGCAAAAGATTGAGGGATGAGAAAGAGAGTAGAAATAGTCATTCTCAAGCAGCACCAGCAGTTGCCTCTGACGCGAACAAAGAATCAACAAAGGAGGCCACTGCAACTGATGAAGATTCAGCTTACATGTCAGCCACCTGTTTTCTCTCACGATGCGCCGAGGATTGGTTTGCGGACTCCGGCGCTACCAGCCACATGACTGACCAACGTTCGTTCTTTACGTCATTTACTCCAGTCACACTTGGCACCTGGACCGTAAAAGGGATCGGTTCATCTCGGCTTTACGTGTGTGGACATGGGTCTATCAATTTTCTCACTTCGGTCAATGGAATCAAACGGACCCTTGCAGTAGATGACGTCCTATATGTTCCTGGCCTAGGGACTAGTCTACTATCTATAGCTGCAGTAACGGATGTTGGCCTGTCAGTCCACTTTATTGAGACTCAGGTCTCCTTCTCAAAAGATCAAACGATTGTAATGATGGGCGAACGCATCGGTAAAAGTCTCTACCATCTAGCAATTATTCCAACACTTTACGCCAATCAACCTCAATTCTCAGCATGTTTTGCAGTACCTTCAGCATCCTCCATGGCTACCTGGCATCAACGACTGGCGCACACAAGTTATAAAACAATCATCAAGATGGCCTCTAATAATGTAGTGGATGGACTGACTATACCAGCTGACAAAGTCGTCCCCGTTCATCCTTGTGTTGGTTGTGTAGCAGGGAAGATGCACCGTTCGCCATTCCCGATCGGGAGAACAAGAGCCAATCAAGTTGGGCAGCTGATCCATGCGGACGTGTGTGGCCCGATGCATGTCACTACACCGAACGGAGCGAGATTCTTCGTATTATTCACAGACGACTTCAGCGGGTGGCGTCAGGTCTACTTTATGAAACAGAAGGCCGAGGTAGCTGAATTTTTTAAGGAATACGTCAGCCTATTACGAAGCGAAACAAACAATCTCGTCCACACCCTCAGATCAGACAACGGCGGCGAGTTCATTAGCACCTCATTCAAAACTTGGCTGTCAGGAAAAGGGATTCGCTTTGAGTCATCTGCACCATACACCCCGGAACAAAATGGGGTAGCAGAAAGAGCCAATCGTACCATCTTCGAAGCAGAACGGAGTCTTATACATGCCAAACATCTGCCACTTGAACTATGGGGAGAGGCGATCGCCTGCGCCGTTTATGTACTGAATCGCGTAAGCAACAGCATCTCGTCAGTCACACCACACCAAAAATGGTACGGCCTTAAACCAAACGTCTCTCATCTGAGAATTTTCGGCTCCATTGCATTCATCCACATTCCTAAAGCCGACCGACGGAAGCTGGATGCAAAAAGCCTGAAATGCTTCTTTGTTGGGTATTCCCTTACTCAAAAGGCTTATCGTTTTTGGGACCCGATAGGAAGACGGATCAAAATTAGCAGAGATGTCATCTTCGACGAGCAGCTTAATGACATTTCAACACTTGAGTCAACTTTTCCTATTCCGAAAGATAATAATTCTCCACAATTGTTTTTCAGACAACCCCTGCCATTGATTACGTCAGAGCCACAACCAACACCAACTACATCTCAGGAAAATCCCTTGTTGCCTCAGGTTGATGGGGAGATTGAAACTACTGATACTCAACCTGAGCCACCTCACGAGACAATCGATCAAACCAATCCTTCAGGAGTTAATCCACCAGCAAACACTCAACAAACTTCCCCAGTTTCAACGCGCGTTTCACCGTATCCATTACGCATACGTCAGCCTAATCGTCAATGGGAGTCACTCAAGTCCGTCACATTTCAAGATGAAATCTACGAGCCGGACAGCTACATTAAAGCCATGCAGACGGCCGAAGCAGACTCGTGGAAAGTGGCCATAAAGGACGAGTACGACTCATTAATGTCAAACAAAACTTGGTCAATTTCTCAGCTACCTCCAGGACGAACGGCCATCAAGTCACGATGGGTCTTCACATTCAAGCCTGGTGTCCGTGGCTCAGCTCCTCGCTTCAAAGCCAGACTGGTTGCTAAAGGCTTCTCGCAACGCTCAGGTATTGATTACGGAGAGACATTCTCTCCAGTCGTTAAATACGACACGCTCCGAGTTATACTGTCTTTTGTTGCTGCAAACAACCTTGAGATGTCACAACTGGACATCAAAACGGCCTTTCTATATGGAAAGCTAGATGAAGAGATCTACTTGCAGCAGCCGGAAGGGTTCGTAGTTGCCGGAAAAGAAAAACTGGTTTGCCGTCTCCACAAGTGTCTGTATGGGCTCAAGCAAGCCTCAAGGGTTTGGAATACAACTTTTGACACTTTTCTAAAAAAATTTGGTCTACGCCCGAGTGATGCGGATCCCTGCCTCTACCTGCGTCACCACCAAGAAGAGTTCGTGGCTGTTGCCATATGGGTAGACGATGGCCTCGTCTGCAGCAACAACGAGTCATTGGTCCAGGAAATCATCAGCTATTTGAGCCAACACTTTGAAATGCGCCACAGTCCTGCCAATCATTTCGTCGGCCTTTCCATCTCAAGGAATCGCTCCGATCATACGCTGTTCATCTCACAACCTGACTACATTCGCAAAATATTGCGGCGATTCCACATGCAAGACTGCCTTCCAAAGGATCTGCCAGCCAGCCCTGGAAATCGTCTTCAAAAGAAAACTGGAAAAAGCCCACCTAATCAATTTCCATACAGAGAAGCTGTGGGGAGTTCATTGTATTTAGGACTAGCCTCTCGGCCTGACATATCCTTTGCTGTTGGGCAGGTCGCCCAGTTCTGTGAAGACCCAGGAGCTGATCATTGGTCAGCAGTCCGTCGCATTCTTGCCTACCTTAAAGGGACGATGAACCACGGAATCTGCTACGGTTCAACAAAAAATGGGCTTATAGGATACTGTGACTCTGACTACGCCGGCGATCTAGATTCTCGGAGATCTACTTCAGGATTCCTCTTCCTTCTCAACGGTGGACCAGTTGCCTGGAGCAGCCGCAGGCAGTCGTGTGTTGCTCTGTCAACAACTGAGGCCGAATTTGTCGCTGCGTCCGAAGCAACAAGAGAAGGCATATGGCTTGGGCGACTCATGAAAGACATCATACCCAGACGGAAAGGCCCAATCGGCATAATGTGCGACAACAAGTCCGCCATTGATCTCATCAAGAACCCGGTACATCATCAAAGAAGCAAACATATAGATGTTCGCTTTTACTTCGTTCGTGAACGACAGGAAGCTGGGGAGATCGACATTCAGCAAATCTCCACTACATACCAATTGGCAGACTCTCTCACTAAACCTTTAGCAAACCCTCGTTTCTCCTCCCTGAGAGAGTCAACCGGTATTGTGCCCGTTCCAACTGACTTAATCTAATTTTCTTTTCTTTGAATACAGAGGGAGTCCAATATACTGCCTTGTATTTCCCCCTTTCATCAAGTTTACATGTTTGAGAGGGAATGTTGATTTATCCAAACATGTTACACTGTTCTGGCAATAGATGGCGACAGGCGGCGGACGGGGCAACCTGTATGGTGCCAAGTACGCGACCTTCCTTCTCCAGCTCCATGCTGTTTAGCCTCATTCATGTCTGTTCGTGTTCTGTCATCCTGGCTACACTGTCACGCTCGTTTAAGTCTGTCAAGACTTCTTTTCCTCTTGTGTTTTCTCAGACTATTCAGTCTTCATCCACGTTCAACATTCAGTTTCTTCTGAGTCCACTTACACTATCAATGGTAACTATATGTGTCAATGTAATGCACCTCATTCTGTCAAGCCAACACTATGGCAATGCATGTACCCTGTAACAAATACAGAAGCCTCGCATACAAAATATCCTTGTAAAATCAATATAGTGGTTATCTTGGGTCCCCCCTCTCTGGTCACAGATTCTCTTTTTACAATAATTAATTGATAAACGCCTGAGGCCAGGTTTGAAAATGTTCTCCCACCAGTGGTCTACGTTTCCAATACGGGATGTATGTTAGGACATTTCTTCAATAAAGACATGCACCAATTTTATATATTCTTCCTCCTCGAGGATTGATGTGTTAAGTTTTCATAAATCCCTTGACTTATTTCTCACTTCACGAGGAGGGGTGGTACTGTTTATATACCCTACGATTGGTCTGTGATCCCCCAGTGGTAACTCGTGCAAATGGATATCAGAAAATTTTACTTGGTGCTGACAATAAATTCGGTCTAATCTAGCCTGGCTAGTCCCACAAAGGTACGTCCAACAAGGTTCATTTTTCCGAATATCTCTCCAGACATCTGTTAATGAAAGGGCTTTTACTAAATCTCGGAGGGTTTCTAGTAATGGTAGTCTAATTTTAGGTGGTGTTGTCTTGCTACTTTTCCGGTCATCGATCTCGTCAACGGCATTAAAATCTCCCAATATAATTGCTGGTGCCTTATACTGGGCAACATAAGCCGGAATAGTTTCCCGGAGGAAAGAATCCCTATAAGTTTTATTTTGGTCACACGATGGGGTGTAAATACACACGAAAGCAAAACCCTTTACTTCCATGGCTATCAACCTCCCCTCCGGTTAAAAAAAAATGTTGTTGACGCTCAGGCCGTGTCGTACTAGGATGGCTGTCCCATGTTTTCTAGGGCCGAGGTTTGTGTGCATCTGGTAATGGTTAGTAAATACGGTGTTATAGTGGAATACTACTTCTTGCAAACATATAATATCAAGTTTATGATGTAAAAAGAAATTGAGCATTATTTGAAGTTTGTCAGGTGACGATATTCTGTTGATATTATATGTCGCGATGTTAATCATGATACAAATTTAAAATTGGGTTTTGGGGATTGAGTCTTGTTATCGTTGCCTTTTTTCCTTCTAACGACCTCCAATGCTTTGAGAGTTTTATCTGCTATAGAAGTCGATGGAGTGCCGAGGGGGACTCCAAAAGACTCCTTAGTCTCGCTCACATGACTAGTGTTCTGGCTGTCAAGAGACGTTGGCCTGGCTGAATACTCCCATCAGAAAAGGAAAAGTCTTCCTCAGGGATTGAAACCGACACACAGCTCGGTTGCATCCATCTTTTTTTTTTTTTTTATTAAAATTATCTTTTATTGGCTCATGGTATCAGCTATTTAGGGCATTAAAACAAAATAAAGCAAAACAATTAGGCTGTCGGATGCAGACGTTGGCAAGGGAAAATAATCAAAATCTGGCAATGGTGGGGATCATAATATTAACAAACAAAACAAAAACAAACAAATGCAATTTACTGTGGTAGGATAATTCAAGAAAAATAAACAAAAGAAAAACAAAGCAGAAGACAATAGTGGTGTGAAATATAAACAACAACAACAAAAAAAAACATAAACAAAGGCCAATAAAACTGGGAATGGGAAATTCAAAACAAACAAAAATAAACAAAATGTACTAAAATGTATGATTAAAATTAAACAGGGAATTGGGATCTAGATTTACGAAGGACTTTCCAGAGGCTCTCTACTTCTTCTTGACATGGTGTGCGTAGGTTATTCCTTGCCTTCCAGTTGATGTAGAGATAAGCAGCCAGAAGAGTGAATGAAAGCTGGAGATTTCCTACTGGACCAAAATGGCCACGTATCAAATCTTCGTTTGACGAACTGCAGCCCATCTGACGCATAGTTCCTTCCAACCAGCTCCAAACGGTGAGTCGTTCAGGACACTGGTACATCAGATGCTCATCGGTTTCCGGGTCTTGATTGCAGATTAGACATGTTGCGTCCTTGGTGGGGTCCAACCGATGGCATCTGGTCCTGGTAGGGAGAAGTCGCTGGTTGAACAGGAACATGGTCTCTCTGATGTTAGTTGGAAGGGCTGCAGTCTCCTTCCAGATTCGTGGCCAATCCAGATTAGGCCTCAGGATCTCCAGCTTTCCCATTGTCGTTACCTCCAGGATCCAATGGTTATATGTTTTCCGATGTACCATTGAATTCCCCTGCACCAGAATGGAAGATGCGAAAAGTTGCTTGATTTGATGCAGGGGTTCCTGAAGGTAATATGGTCTCTTCATGACTGCTACAGGTGTGGTGTTGTCCTTGTAGAGTGGCAATAAGGTTCGGAGAGGAAAGGACATCCAATACCGAAGTAGAGAGCTTTCTGGGCTGTTGGGGCCTATCAGGACTTTGTACAAGGGGCACAAGAAAAGGGAACGGTAAAAGAGGTGTGTGTTGACCATTCCCAGACCCCCTTCTTTGACAGTACGGAAAATTACGGTTTTCTTCGGCCTTTCTACTTTTCCCATCCATAGAAATTTCATGACAGCCTTCGAAATCTGGTCAGCCATTTTTTGATTACAAGGTAATACCTGTGCAAAGTACAAAGTTCCGGAGAGAGCCTTCGACTTGAGGAAAAGCACCCTCTGGTAAATATTAAACCGTCGACTGGCATTCTCTCGCAGAATACCATTTAAAGAGCTAAATGCATCATTCCAAATCCTACTAGCTGTCTCTTCTATGGAATGGGAAAATTTAATTCCTAACAGGGACAATGTTGGCGCTGACACAAGCCACTCAAGAGGCCAAATTGATCTAGAGCTCCAAGTCCCGAGTCCCAGGGCTTTTGTTTTCTCCTTATTCATCCTTGCCTTTGTCCACTGACAGAACATATCAACGATTTGTCCTGCCCTGGTAAAATCTTCGTCACAAGAAACGAAAATGGTGACGTCATCAACAAAGGCTCTGACAGTGAGTTTTTCATTAAACAATGATATACCCTTGAGGACTCGAGATAAACGCACAAGCAAAGGCTCAATGTATAGAACGAAGAGATGGACAGATAGGGGGCATCCCTGGCGAATCGACTGAATATCACTTATCACCCCAGCCACCTCCGATCCGTTGAGGATTGACATTCCTGTTACAGAATACATAATCTGTAACCAACGGATGAAAGTGGTGGGGTAACCCATGACATCCAGAATCCTCCAGAGGACTTCCCTGTTAACCAGGTCGTAGGCCTTTTCAAAGTCAACTCCAACAATGGCAGCGCCCATACCCCGAATCAAAGAGTTGGAAGAGTCATGGCATCCCCGGTCATCAACAAATTGAATGACATCTCTGTAAAGACTTAAATTATCAAAAATCAATCTACCAGGTACCCCACCTTTTTGATGAGGCCCTATGGTAGAAGATAGTGTTGGCCTCAATCGTCTCGCTAAGACAGATGCCATGACTTTGTAATCACAATTCAAAAGAGAAATTGGCCGAAAATTCCGAGATTGACCGAGTTTCCCTTTCCAGGATATGATTAAACATATCCAAGAAGTGGGGTGCGATCACGTCCCAAAATTCTACGTAAAACCCGTAAGGAATGCCATCGGTGCCAGGGGACTTGTTTGACTTCATTGCTATTAGAGCAGCTCTAATCTCAAGAAGGGAAATTGGTGCTGTTAGGTTTGGGGTTGGCTTAAAGCAATCTCTTACTCCTTCAAGGAACTCAGACCCTGCCAGTATGTCAGGAGAAGGTTGAGTCTTAAAAATTTTTGTAAAATGAGCATTAATTTCTGCTGAAATTTCCTCTTTGGTCGATAAGCAAGTGCCATTGGGGGCAATGATCTTATCAATGCAACATTTTCGATAATTATTCCTGGCACGATTTATGTGAAAAATACTTGCTTCCTCTACATCTGGCCCTTCGAAGCAGCGGGAACGAATCCCATACCCTTTGAGTGTGCTCTCCTCCCAAGACTTTGAGAATTTTCTCAACTGTTGAAAGGCAACCCAATCAAAGGTATCTGCTTCGGCCATTTCCTGTATGCAAGATTGATAGAAAAACTTAGTTTCTCTTATCAGCCTTGCTCTTTGCCTGGAATAATCCATCGAAATACGCTTGATACCCGGTTTCAGGACACTCTCCCACTCCGAAAGGGTGGGAAAAGAAATGGTGTCCACTCCAGGTATCGAAACTGGAACCTCTCGAGTCGGAGCCCCAAGTTCAACCAAACAAGCTACATCAGATTCAATTTCCTCAGCTTCCTCGACGGGGGGATGGGAAGAGGCAGTACGACTCCTTTTTTTGGATTGTTTTTGTTGGTCACGGAATTCCCTCGTCTCTTTCATTTTCTTTTTTCTTACCGAATAAGACGCCACAGACGAATCCACACAGCTAGTGCCTTCAGCGTCAGCATCGGTGTCAAAAAGAGACTCAGCTTCATCGGGTTTCAAAATCGGATCCTCCGGAGCTTTTTTAAAAACGACAGCAGTCGACATTGTTGACCTCTGGGCTAACTCGGGGAAAGAATCAGCGTCAACAGTTGGAGCGATTGGCATTTTCCCGCCACCAGTCACCCCTGTCTCCTGTGGCTTCCTAAAAATTTTAACTGTCCCACGATTTGTTAGTACACTACTAAAGCTACGTGTGCCCATGGGGCCTTTTAAAATGGTGCTGGGGGTGGTTAAACAACGGGGTTGCTTGGGGAAATTAGCTAAGAGATAGGTGGGAGAATCACACATGCGGCATGTGTGCATTTGTCCTGCATAAGACACCATTAGTGGATCCTTGTAGCTTCCAAAGTTGATATAAGAGGGGAAGCCCTTGTGGATCTCCATATCCACATTGACAACTCCAGTCTTTATCCCGTTCCACCTTGGAAGCGACCTATCCTGATACGTGTCCCAAAACACCCAAGAAATCACTCCAAACTCGTGCAATCTCTTGTTTAGTAGGCTAAGGTCATCATCGAATTTGAAATGTTGAATTCTAACGCGTACGAGGTTAACTGACCTATCTCTAACTCTGATTCGGACCTCCTTGCCACTAATGACTACAGATTCTTTTGCACTAAATTTATCCAAAAATTCAATATGGTGTTTGACGGTCTTGAACCCAATTCGGAAAACGCAAAAAGCTCCCCCTGGTAGGCGAGAAACAGCATGAAAGATGCTGACAGATTCGTTACTATCATGCTCAAAACATTCGTAGAATTCATGCCTGGTCATTTCAGTATTACCAAAAGAGATTTCGGCAGTAAATGGCCAGACGTCTGGGGATTCCGTTCCCATTTTACCCACAACAATAGGGGCAAAGAGGCGGGATAAATGGAAAAAAAGCCAATAAAAAAATGGCGCCTTATCAAACAAACAAGGGAAGCAAACGAAATACAAGATACAATACAACCAAAAGAGAGAGAAAAAAAAAAGAACAAAACAGTTTTTTAACTCACCGCAAGATGTCACTCTTGGGAGACCAGTTAGACACGTCTGTTAACAGCCGAACGCCTTAGCCAATTGCGCCACAGAGGCATCCGAATTAATTGGGGGAGACGGGAGCTTTGTGCTTCTTTACGACTGAGAGAAACGTAATGTGTTCATTCTCCAACCCTTTTGGTAATCCCAGAAACAACAATTGGGCGCCATTTATCTAGTTAATGATGCTACTATCAGTGACAGGATACAAATGTTTAGTAAATAAAACCGGAAACAGACGGATTCTTCCAGACGTCAGATGGCGCTGATGTTTTTAAATATTTTTTTCCTTCGGTACGAGGTAGGAGTAGAAATGGAAGTACTCTTCTCACGGAAGAAATTGAGCTACACTCGTTCTGCTCCAGAGATGGCGTCGCGGCTGGTAAGTTCCAAACTAACAAATATTTTAGGTTTTATCGAATCAAATAATGTACATTTTATTCGTATCACTGAGACGAATCCAATGCTCATTTGGGAAATATTCGTTTACAATTCATCGTTTGAGAAATTTAGGGTAAAAGTTTGTATCACGTGATCTACCTTATGGACACGTGTGATAAAGAGGAATGGCTAGTTCGGAAACGTTTACTTTCATTACCTTTACCCTTGAATCTTTGCTTTCTTTCTCTCATTCCCTCTCTTCACAAATTCCAACTAACCAGCCGCAAACGCTATCTCTGGAGCTTAACACGCGTAGCTCAACTGATTCTGCAGCCGTTACTACTCCCGATATACATCATGGTCAACCCACCTCTTTTCCATATGTGGAGGCAGCTGTTTCATGTCTTGCTGGAAATCAAACGTATGAATCACACCAAAAAAAAATGTATTTAAGTTGTTATTTTTCTTTAGGACACCACCGTTCCTTTGACAGAAGAAATACTGAATTGATGGTTGGGATCGTTTCTGTTTGCGTTAACCGTTAACATGTGGATGTCTAGCTCAGTCGGTAGAGCACGAGACTCTTAATCTCAGGGTCTCGGGTTCGAGCCCCACGTTGGGCGTTCAATTCCATGTGGTCTTAATCGAACCTTGGATTCAATCGATGCTTAAAATTCAGATCCCATAGTGTAGTGGTTATCACGCTGAAGGTCCTCAGTTCGATCCTGGGTGGGAACAAGATATCCTCTGCATACAGTTGTGATGTGTTTATTTATATTGTTAACATACATTCGGTTGTAAAACCATTTTAAACAAGGATCGTATGGTAGAAAGCCGTGTTCTCATTGTGTAGTGGTTATCACGTCGGCCTCACACGCTGAAGATCCTCAGTTCGATCCTGGATGAGAACAATCAGTTTTTGAAGTTTATCAATTTCACTGCAATCTGCGTGTCTGAGTAGTAACCGAAGGGCACGCCAAGTAGGGAGTCGGGTGAATTTTCCATATGACCACCAGCCTTCCGGTTAACAGCCGAACGCGCTAGCCAATTGCGCCACAGAGGCATCTGAAATAATTGGGGGAGACGGATTCTTTCAGACGTCAGATGGCGCTGATATTTTTAAATATTTTTTTCCTTCGGTACCACCATGAAGTTTACCAGGAGAGTTCGGAAAAAACCTTCGTAGTGTCTAGACGTAAAAAGTGTTCTCCCTGAAGGAATAAGCAAGTAAAATCAATCGTGGTTACCCGTCCTCCTTTGTGGCCGGAAAAGGCACGCTCTGCAAGCGACAAGGTACCCAAATAGTCGTAAACTCCACCCCACAAGACAAAGAAATATGGCCCAAAATCCCACTCCCCCCACGAAAAGACAACGGCACCCAGAACTGCGCGTTACACCCGTAATTATCAAATTCAATGATGGTGGACACACCTTTAAAAACATCTCCATAATGGAACTAGAATACCTTCGCCAAACTATCTTTGAAGCAGCCGGGAACCCCAGAGATGCGTTAGTCTTAAGAGGCGGAGACCTATCGGTGACTCCGTACGACCGAGCCCAACAAACCAGACTTTTAAATCTTCAAACCCTATCAGGCCACCCCGTAATTTGCTCGCTCCCTAATAGCTCTTTAATGAACAGAAATGGAGTGATATTCGGCGTCCCAGTAGGTGACAAGGAAGAGGAAATCCTAGAGGCCCTAAAAGAACAGGGGGTCATTAAGGTGAAAAGGCTACTAATAAGGAACAAGCCGGAAATGCAGTCGGAAACAGTAGTCCTCACGTTCATCGCCACCATCCTAGACAGAGTCACACTAGAATCCAAGAGCTTTAGAGTCCAAATGTCAATCCCGAATCCATACCGCTGCCATAAATGTGGAAAACTAGGTCACACAACTGCAAGGTGCAACGCTAACCTAGAATCGTGCAAGAAGTGCAGCAAACCACACCCACAAAACCAGGACTGCTCAACACACTGTATTAACTGCAACAACGACTCACATGAATCAAGTGACAATAAATGCCCGTCATACAGAGAGATTAAATAAATAATCAAGATGGCATACCTAGAAGGCATCCCAATAGAAGAAGCCAGAGCCAGGCAAGTAAACAGGACGTATGGGCCAGCTAGAAAACCAATGGCCGCTTCGCCAACTCAAGACTCATTAAACTCCAGCCAATACCTAGAGATGGCAGCAGTAAAGGAGCAACTAAAAGCCCTGCAAGAAGAAATAAAAGTCATGAGAGAAAAGACCTTTCCTAGAATAAATGGCAAAATAAACGACCTGGTAGAGGACTTGGCAGCAACAAATGAAAAAATTGCCAACTTTGACACGAGGTTCGACAATGTCGAAAAACAACAAGTAGAGATGACCAACAAACTAACGGCTGGCTTCGACAAACTAGAGGGAATCCTAACCAGCCTAATCACAAGCAGCGGACCACAAATAAATACACAATATAGACCTCCGCACCATTCCCATCAGTTTGGAACGGCCAATGCGCTAGGGATAGGGGGCTCACGTTGGCTACCCCATAGGTCAACCAGCCCCATTTTCAACTTCAATGAAGACAACATGGAACTAAACTCACCACATGATGATTAGACCACAAGATCACCGATCGACGAACGAATTCAAATGCGTCCAATGGAATGCCAGAGGACTTACAAAATCTAAGTTAGAAGAATTTCGCGATTTTTTGTCCATTACCAACCCTGAAATTGTATTGCTCAGTGAAACCCACTGGGCCAACACCTATAATGTTAAATTTAAATCGTACCACATACTCAAGAAGAACCGCCCCAACAGAATGGGAGGAGGAATGGCGATTTTAGTTCACAAGGCACTGCAATTAGCCCCCCTAGAAGTCAGGACATCCACCGCCGTTGAAGCAATCGGGGTGAAGATTATGTTTACAAATTCTGTACAAATTACCTTCATATCAGTGTATGTTCCAAAGGGAAACTGCGACACAGAAGAAGTGGCGCACCTAATAAACCACAACAATGATTTCATTACAGCTGGAGACTTCAATGGCCACCACACTACATGGGAAACAGACGTAAGACCAAACAAGGCTGGGCGCTCGATTTACAAAGCCCTTATCCAAGTACAAAATGCATGCCTAATTACACCGAAGGACTTAAGAACACGAGTAGACCCGTCAACAGGCAAACAATCAACAATAGACCTTACCTTCGTCTCACCAAGACTAGCAGCCACAGCAACCGTAAGAAAAGGCTCCCACCTTGGTAGCGACCACTACCCGTTAATCACCACTCTTAACGCAACTCCATACAAGATAAGTGGCCGTCCATCCACATGGATCCTCAATGACAAGAAATGGGGAACATGGAACCAATGCATAGAATCTTACCTGGGTAGCAAAAACTTCGCGCACACAATGAACCCGGAAATGGCGATGCAAATATTTTCGGACGCATTGGAGAGAGCAAATGAAGAGAATTTCAAAAAGTCAAGATCTGAAGGCACCACCAATCATGAACCCAGAAGGCCGTGGTGGAACGAGGACTGTGCAAACCTGGTAAAAAATGCAAGAAAATCATACAGGACATGGAGAAAATTCCCCCTATCCACTGTAGCGAGGTCAGAGTGGACTAAAGCGGAAGCAAAGAAAAAGAAAGGGATATTAGCAGCAAAGAGACAAGCTTGGACCAACTTTATTTCAGACCTAGGACCGAAGGACCAAACCAAAATGTGGTCATTCGTGAGAAGCATGACAGGCAAAGGAACAGATCCTACACCAGATGGCCGACCAATGAACAACAATGGTATGGCCACCAACGACCCCAGCGAAAAAGCCGAGGTATTCGTAAACTATTTCAGCTCCGCTCATCCGACTGGCATCCCAAACAACACTGCATATCAAGAGACAATACGTAGGCAATCCCGGCTAGACACACAAAATACACTCAACGACCAAATAACAATAGAGGAAATAGAAAAGTGCTTACCAAAATCAAAAAGCAATGCAGTCGGAAAGGACCTGGTAAACAATCAGATGCTTAGGAACCTGTCATCCGCAAACAAAAAATCACTCCAGCACCTAATGAATGTATCATTCAAGAACGCGTTCATCCCATCCATATGGAAGGAATCGATAATAATTCCCCTCCTGAAACCAGGCAAGACGGAAGAGGATCCCAACTCGTACAGACCGGTAGCGCTTACTTCCTGCCTAAGCAAAGCCATGGAAAGGCTGATCGCAAACCGACTACACTGGTTTCTAGAAACCAAATCCAAAATAAACATAGATGAAGCAGGCTTCAGACACGGGTACAGCACTATGGACCACATTATAAGACTAGAATCGGCCATCAAATCGAGCTTTAGCAAAAAGTGCTCCACTGTGGCCGTCTACTTGGACATCTCAAAGGCATACGACTCGGTATGGACACAGGGCCTACTATACAAAATGGCCGAGTTGGGAATCACAGGGCACATACTCACCTGGACAAAAAACTTCCTTACGGGCCGAACTATGAGCGTAAGGATCGGCAACCAACTCTCAACAGCAAAGGAAGTGGAGAATGGAGTCCCCCAGGGAGCAGCGTTAAGCCCGATCCAATTTAATATAATGCTGTCGGACTTCCCCAGCCACCGGCCCAATATTAGAACGATGCTATTCGCAGATGAGATCATGATATACACGAAGACAGAAAAACCGATCGACGCGGAAACAACATTACAACCAGCTATCGACGAGGCCTATAAATGGGGAAGGAAATGGAAATTCAAATTTGCACCCGACAAATCAGGGATGATAACATTCACGCGCGCCTATAAACCAGGGGATGACCCACTACTCTTTCTGAATGGCCATAGGATCCAACCAAAAAAATCGGCAAAATTCTTAGGAGTCACATTCGACTACAAACTGCTGTGGAAAGAACAGATAGAACAAGTAATCACCAAATGCATGAGAGTCAAGAACTTGTTTAAGGTGCTAACGAACGCCAAAGCGGGACCCTCCACACCAACACTCATCTTACTCTTCAAGAGCCTAGTCCAAAGCATAATAGACTATGGTCTCATAGCCTATGGCAACACCAGTAAAACCAACCTAGAAAAACTTGATATAGTCCACCGGGCCATAATCAGGATCATACTGGGCTCCAAATTTCAACACCCAAAGAGATACTCTACGCAGAATCAGACACTGCACCTATCGCTACCAGAAGAAAGTGGCTAACCAGAAAATATTTGATCAATCTGAGCACCAGACCCCGCAACCCGATGTACAATACGGCGAAGGAACTATTCGACGAACAAATCGAATACCCGACAAGAAGCACCCCGGGGCTGATAAACGAAATGCTGTACATCCAGCGGCTGGGGTTATCCACGTTCGAGAACATACCACCACCATTCACAAGCTACAACTACCCCCCACCTTGCAGACAAATGATCTGCAAGACACTGTGGTTCCCAACTTCAAAGAACAAAGCAAAAGCTAATCCTGGTGCAGTAGTAGAGAGATTCAGAACACTACACCAGCAAATACCAACAACAACGTTGTGCATATACACGGACGGGGCAAAATCGCAAACCTCTAAAACGACCACATGCGCAATGTACATTCCAACGAGAAATGTCTCCCAATCGTGGACCATGGACAGTCAAGCAAGCATCTACTCAGCGGAGCTGATAGCCGTACACAAAGCCCTTGACTACACATACAAACTTGACGAAAACCCACCAGAGGTGATGGTGTTCTGTGACTCTAGCTCAGTGGTAAAAGCAATTGGGTCCACCACACCAGGAAACAACGAGACATTACACCAGATTAGAGAAACGATATCCAGCCTCAAATCCAGCGGGACACAAACATCGCTCACCTGGATACCGAGTCACGTGGGCATCTAAGGCAACGAAGTGTTGGACAGACTGGCGCAAACCGAGTGCACAAAACCATCTGGAGCAAAAGCTAACCATAAGCTCTCCCCATCTGAAAAAATCTCAATAGCAAAGGCAGACTGGAGGAAAGAACACCTCCTCTATCTCAAGACATGCCGGAAAGCCTGCATTCAGACTATGTCCAGGACAGGGCTGACCAAGTGGTTCCACCACAAGGAGAGAGCCATAACAGTATGCCTTCACAGGCTAAGAACAGGGCACAACTACCTGAATTCTTTCAATCACAGGGTGGACAAAGACGCTGACCCAAGCTGTCGAGAAGGTTGCGAGGCGATCGAAAACGTCAAACACATACTAATCGACTGCCCGTACACAGAAAACCATCGCCAAAAAATCCACCAGCTACTGGCAACCCACAACATCGACCTCAATGTCGACTCACTACTCGGCCTCAACATGGCACTAGATACAACAGTACAATGCAAGATAAGGGACACCCTAGCCAAATTTCTAAACCAAACAAACCTCGTAAATATTATATAAAGCAAAAATAGTTACCATGGAGGTAGGCAGTGGTAGTATGCAGATGTAACAACCAGATGCGTCTGACCATCATGAATTTCCAATCCCAGTCCCTGACCAGGGAAACAACAAAGGCACAGCAACAGCTCCGGAAACTGCAAACAACTGAAACGAAGATAAAAAAGAAGAAGAAGAAGAAGAAGAAGAAGAAGAAGAAGAAGAAGAAGAAGAAAAGAAAAAAAAATACCTGAACACATGTGGGGTGACATTCGACGAAACACCAACGCCGTACCGCCAATCCCTATAACAAGGATACCTAGTAAACGAAACAACAAGTAAAGACACCAAAACAAACCTCTAGCCCAAGGCCACCAACCAAAACAAAAATAGACAAACACAAACACAACCCAAACAAGGAAATCACCACAAACGCACGCTAACTTATGCAAACACAGGGGACACAACTAGATAATGGCCGAGACAATGCTTAAACACCAAACGACACCACCACACGAGACCATCTGACCAAGCAGCTCAGCAACGAGTTGAACAAACTCACCGGTAGGGCACTACCAAAACTGCGAACGCCAACACAAGATGTCCCCACAACAACCTCCCCCCTATGAAGCTATCAACCAACAGGGGATGCCGGACCACAAACTGAAACAAGAAATCGCCGGTGCGTGAGGCCTTCATACTAGAAGGCCAAAACTGCCGCATATATGGCCGCACTCGTCCACCTAAATACTACCAATACCAATACCAATGAAGTTTACCATGAGTAGAAATGGAAGTACTCTTCTCACGGAAGAAATTGAGCTACACTCGTTCTGCTCCAGAGGTGGCGTTGCGGCTGGTAATTTCCAAACTAACAAATATTTTAGGTTTTATCGAATCAAATAATTTACATTTTATTCGTATCACTGAGACGAATCCAATGCTCATTTGGGAAATATTCGTTTACAATTCATCGTTGGAGAAATTTAGGGTAAAAGTTTGTATCACGTGATCTACCTTATGGACACGTGTGATAAAGAGGAAGGGCTAGTTCGGAAACGTTTACTTTCATTACCTTTACCCTTGAATCTTTGCTTTCTTTCTCTCATTCCCTCTCTTCACAAATTCCAACTAACCAGCCGCAAACGCTATCTCTGGAGCTTAACACGCGTAGCTCAACTGATTCTGCAGCCGTTACTACTCCCGATATACATCATGGTCTAACCCACCTCCTTTCCATATGTGGAGGCAGCTGTTTCATGTCTTGCTGGAAATCAAACGTATGAATCACACAAAAAAAATGTATTTAAGTTGTTATTTTTCTTTAGGACTCCACCGTTCCTTTGACAGAAGAAATACTGAATTGATGGTTGGGATCGTTTCTGTTTGCGTTAATCGTTAACATGTGCCTTGCTAGCTCAGTCGGTAGAGCATGAGACTCCTAATCTCAGGCTCGTGGGTTCGAGACCCACGTTGGGTGTTCAATTCTATGTGGTCTTAATCGAAACTTGGTTTCAATCGATCCATAAAATTCAGTTTCCATAGTGTAGTGGTTATCACGTCGGCCTAACACGCTGAAGGTCCTCAGTTCGATCCTGGGTGGGAACAAGATATCCTCTGCATACAGTTCTGATGTGTTTATTTATATTGTTAACATACATTCGGTTGTAAAACCCTTTTAAAACAAGGATCCTATGGTACAAAGTCGTGTTCTCATAGTGTAGTGGTTATCACGGCGGCCTCACACGATGAAGGGCCTCAGTTCGATCCTGGGTGAGAACCGTCGGTTTTTGAAGTTTATCAATTTCACTGCAATCTGCGTGTCTGAGTAGTAACCGAAGGGCACGCCAAGTAGGGAGTCGGGTGAATTTTCCATATGGTCCCGCACAAGGTTTATAACTAGCTGACTAGTATACGGCGGCCCGTCCAAGGACGGTAATAGGTGAAGTCTAGTATTCAGTGTCTGCTGTGCATTTAATTACGTTATACTTGTATTGTCTGCTGCACGTTAGTTGAGTTATACTTGTATTGTCTGCTGCACGTTAGTCGACTTTTACTTTAATACCCCTTATACTTTTTACACCTTAATCTACTTTAAGCCTCTTAATCCATGAAAAGCCGTATAATCCACGTTAAGTCACGTAATCCATGTTAAGCCGCGGGTCTCGCCCTGCCCGCGGATCTCGCCCTGCCTGCGGGTCTCGCCCTGCCCGTAGGTCTACACCTGCCCGCCGTTTTCCCCAGTCCGTCCTTTAACCCGCCCTGTCCACGAAAATTCGAAAGAAAAAGGTAAAGCCTAACCGGCGGCAATTCGAACCTTTTTCAGGTGGTCGACCTTTTCCCAGGCAGAAAAAGTTATGTGAACCCTCTCGAACCAATGGAAGCACGTGCACTGAAACAAAAGGGAACAATCTCGAATTGGTGTTGGAACGCACTCAATTGAGCTGTTAAGAAAAACAATGCAAGGATGGTTCTTTGAGGGATGAAAAAAAGAAATGGTGTCTAAAGGTTGTTGGAACGCAGTCAATAGACATGTTAAGAAAACATGAATTGGTGCTTGTTTGGATGCAACAGGGAACGGTCTCTTAAGGAGTTGTAAGAACTCAATGAATTGGGGCTTGTTTGGGGGATGCAAAAGGAAACGGTCTCTGAAAAGTGTTGGAATGTAGTCAACACAGCTGGTGAAAACACAATGAAATGGGGCCTGTTTGAAGAATGTAAAAAGTAACGGTCTCTGAAAATATTTGGAATGCAGTCAATGGAGCTGGTGAAAACAGAGTGAATTGGGGCTTGTTTGAAAGAAGTTAAAAGGGAACGATCTCTGAAAAGTGCTGGAATGCAGCCAACAGAGGTGGTGGAACCAAAATCAATTTGGGGGTTTGTTTTAAGGATGCAAAAGAGAACGGTCTCTAAAAGTGTTGGAATGCAATCAATAGATCTGGTGAAAACAATGAATTGTGGCTTGTTGGGGGGATGCAAAAGGGAACGGTCTCTGAAGGGTGTTGAAACGCAGTCAAAGCTGTCAACCACAAAATTGCATTGCTGGTTGTTTGAGGGATGCAAAAGGCAACGGTCTCTGAAATTTGTTGGAATGCAGTCAATGGAGATGTTAAGAAAACAAAGATTATGTGGTTGTTTGAGGGGTGCAAAAGGGAACGGTCTCTTAAAAGTGTTGGAACGCAGTCAGTGGAGCTGTTGAGAACAGTAAGCAATAGTGGTTGTTTAAGGGCTGCAAAATGGAACGATCTCTTAAAGTGTTGGAACGCACTCAGTGGAGCTGTTGAGATCAAAATGAAGAGGTGGTTGTTTGAGGGGTGCAAAAGGGAACGGTCTCTGAAAAGTGTTGGAACGCAGTCAGAGGAGCTGTTGAGAACAAAATGAAGTGTTGGTTGTTTGAAAGTGTGCAAAAGGGAACGGTCTCTTTATGAGTGTTGGAAAGCACTAAATGGAGCTGTTGAAAACACAATAAATTGGGGCTTGTTTGAGGGATTCAAAAGGAAACGGTCCCTGAAAAGTGCTGGAACGCAGACAATGGGGCTGTTGACATCCCAAGGCAATGGTTGTTGTTTGAGGGATACAAAAGGGAACAGTCTCTCAATGGTGTTGGAACGCAGTCAATTGAGGTGTTGAGGATTAAGAACTGGTGGTTGCTTGAGGGATGCAAAAGGGATGGGTCTCTGAAGGGTGGTGAAAAGCAGTCAAGGGAGCTGTTAGGAACACATTGTAATTGTTGTTATTTGTGGGAAGCAAAAGGGAACGGTCTCTTAATTTGGTTGGAACGCAGTCAAAGGAGCTGTTGAGAACATAAAGAATGTGTGATTGTGGAGTGATGCAAAAGGGAACGGTCTCTCAATGGTGTTGGAATGCAGTCAATGGAGCTAATAAGATTACAATGAATTGGTGGTTGTTTGAGGGATGCAAAAGGGAACGGTCTATGAAGGGTGGTGAAAAGCATTCAAGGGAGCTGTTAGGAATACATTGTAATGTTGGTTGTTTCAGGGAAGCAAAAGGGAACGGTCTCTTAATTTTGTTGGAACGCAGTCAAAGGAGCTGTCCAGAACACAAATTAATAGTGGTTGTTTGAGGGTCGCAAAAGGGAACGGTCTCTTAATTTTGTTGGAACGCAGTCAAAGGAGCTGTCCAGAACACAAATTAATAGTGGTTGTTTGAGGGGTGCAAAAGGGAACGGACTCTGAAATTTTTTGGAATGCAGTCAATGGAGATATTAAGAAAACAAAGATTATGCGGTTGTTTGAGGGTTGGAAAAAGGAACGGTCTCTTAAAAGTGTTGAAACACAGTCAGTGGAGCTGTTGAGAACAGTAAGCAATTGTGGTTGTTTGAGTGATGCAAAAGGGAACGGTCTCTAAAAAGTGTTGGAACGCAGCCAATGCAACTGTTTAAAACCCAAAGAATAGGTGGTTGTTTGTGGGATGCAAAAGGGAACGGTCTCTGAAGATTGTTGGAACACAGTCAATGGAGCTGGTGAAAACAAAAGGAATTGGGGCTTGTTTGAGGGATGCAAAAGAAAACGGTATCTCATTGGTGTTGAATACAGTCAATGGAGCTGGTTAAAACACAATGAATTGAGGCTTGTTTGAGGGATGCAAATTGGAACGGTCTCTTAAGGGTGCTGGAAAGCAGTCAAAGGAGCTGTTGAGAACATAATGCAGTGGTGGTTGTTTGAGGGGTGCAAAAGGCAATGGTTTCTGAAATTAATTGGAATGCAGTCAATGAAACTGTAAAGAAAACAAAGAATATTTGGTTATTTGAAGGATGCAAAAGGGAACGACCTCTGAAATTTGTTGGAATGCAGTCAAAGGAGCTGATAAAAAGACAATGAATTGGTGGCTTGAGTTAAAGGAAGCAAAAAACAGTCTATTTCAGTTGGTTATTGTGTACGCAAATGCTTGAAATTAGTGAATTGTAATAGTTGACGGCGTAGAGAAATGTACGTATGATGTCAGCCATGTTGGAAAAGACGTGTAAATTAATTTACGGAATACAGTGTTGTGATTGGCTGCAGCAAAAAATCACGTGACCTGCATGCAACCAATGGCAGCGTGCGCTCACATGAAATTTCTCGGACAAACAAACAGACAGATACACAAACAAATCCCGCCCACAAATACCCCATTCGCTTTTATAAAGATAGGAGACTAGTATACGGCGGCCCGTCCCAGGACGGTAATAGGTGAAGTCTAGTATTTAGTCGGACTTTTGCTTAAGCCCCTTAATCCACTAAAAAACCCTTAATCCACTTAAAGCCCCTTAATCCACTTAAAGCTTCTTAATCCATGTAAAGCTGTTGAATCTACGTAGAGCCCCTTAGTCTACTTTCAACTTATTAATCCACTTAAAGGCCCTTTAATCCATGTTAAGCCGCTGAATCCTTGTAAAGAAACTTAATCTTCTTACCAACTTAATTATCCACTTGTATCCTCTTAATCTACGGTTAGCCGATAAATCTACTCACAATTTATTAATCCACTTTAAGCCGCTTAATCCACGCATTGTGAAGTCGTTCCACTCAACCACGTAACAAACCATGGAGGAAAAACAAATCACGGTTGAGTGCACTTGGGAACTGCCTCCAAGGCTATGTTACTTACTTGGTCCTTTACTTGCAGATTTTGTGCTTTACCAATGCCCGTCCCCTGCCCGTCGTTTCCAACCTGTCCGTTGTTTCCGCCCTGCCCGCGGATCTCGCCCTGTCCGCGGGTCTACACCTGCCCGCCGTTTTCCCCAGTTCGTCTTTTTACCCGCCCTGTCCGCGGAAATTGGAAAGAAAAAGGTTAAGCCTAGCCGGCGGCAGTTCGAACCCTTTTCAAGTAGTCGACCTTTTTCCAGGCAGAAAAAGTTACGTGAACCCTCTCGAACCGATGGAAGCGCGCGCACTGTAACAAAAGGGAACAATCTCTTGATGGTGTTGAAACGCAGTTAATTGAGCTGTTAAGAAAAAAATGCAATGGTGGTTCTTTGAGGGATGAAAAAAGGAAATAGAGTCTAAAGGTTGTTGGAACGAAGTCAATAGACATATTAAGAAAAGATGAATTGGTGCTTGTTTGAAGGATGCAAAAGAGAACAATCTCTAAAGGAGTTGTAAGAACTCAATGAATTGGTGGTTGTTTAAGGGATGCAAAAGGGAAAGGTCTCTCAAGTATGTTGGAGTGCAGTAAATGGATCTGTTGAGAACACAAATAATAGGTGGTTCTTTGAGGGATGCAAAAGGAAACAGTCTCAATGGTGTTGGAATGCAGTCAAAGGAGCTGTCCAAATACCATGAATTGGTACTCGTTTAGAACCGCAAAAAGGAATGATCTCTTAATTAGTTGTAAGAATTCAATGAATTGGTGGTTGTTTGAGGGATGCAAAAAGGAACAGTCTATGAAAAGTTCTGGAACGCAGTAAATGGAGCTGTTGAGAACAAAATGAATTTGTGCTTGTTTTAAGGGATGCAAAAGGGAACGGTCTCTTAATATTAATGAATAGCAGTCAAAAGAGCTGTCGAGAACACAATGTAATAGTGGTTGTTTGAGGACTGAAAAAGGGAATGGTTTCTTCAAAGTGTTGAAACACAGTCTTTGGAGATATTGAGAACAAAATGCAGTGGTGGTTGTTTGAGGAATGCAAATGGAAACGGACTCTTAAAAGTGTTGGAACGCAGTCAGTGGAGCTGTTGGGAATACTATGAATTGTTGCTTGGTTTAAGGGATGCAAAAGGGAACGGTCTCTTAATGGTGGTGGGACGCAGTCAATTGAGCTGTTGAGGACAAAGAATAGGTGGTTTTTGAGGTATGCAAAAGGGAATGGTCTCTGAAAAGTGCTGCAATGCAGCAAAAAAGGCTGTTGAGAAGCCAAGGAATTGGTGGTTGTTTGAGGGATGCAAAAGGGAACGGTCTCTTAAGGGTGTTGGATTGCAGCCAGCGGAGCTGTTGAAAAACACAATAATTGGTACTTTTTTATGGGATACAAAAGAGAACGGTCTCTTAATTAATTGTAAGTACTCAATGAATTGTTGGTTGTTTTAGGGTTGCAGAAGGAAACGGTCTCTGAAAGGTGTTGGAACACAGGCAACGTAGCTAGTGAGAATACAATGAGATGGTGCTTGTTTTAAAGAATGCAAAAGGGAACGGCCTCTTATGGGTGTTGGAATGCAGTCAAAGGAGGTGTCCATAACACAAAGTAACAGTGGTTATTTGAGGGAAGCAAAGGGAACGGTCTCTCAAGATTGGGGGCCCACAGTCGATGGAGCTGCCAAGAACACAAAGTTATAGTGGTTTTTGAGGGCTGCAAAAGGGAACGGTCTCTTAAAAGTGATGGAATGCTTTCAGTGAAGCTGTTGAGAAAAAAATGAAAGGTGGTTTATTGAGAGGTGCAAAAGGGAACGGTCTCTTAAAAGTTTTGGAACGCAGTCAGTGGAGCAGTTGAGAACAAAATGCAAGGTGGTTGTTTGAGAGGTGCAAAAGGGAACGGTCTCTAAAACTGTTGGTTAGCAGTCAGTGGAGCTGTTTAGAACACTAAGCAATAGTAGTTGTTTGAGGGCTACAAACTGGACAATCTCTAAAAAGTGCTGCAATGCAGCAAAAGGGGTTGTTGAGAACCAAAGGAATTGGTGGTTGTTTGAGAGATGAAAAAGGGAACGTTCTCTGAAAAGTGCTGGAACGCAGTCAGGGGAGCTGTTGAGAACAGTATCCAATAGCTGTGGTCTGAGAACTGCAAAAGGGAACGGTCTCTTAAAAGTGTTGGAACGCACGGAGTGGAGCTGTTGAGAACAGTAAGCAATAGTGGTTGTTTAAGAGCTGCAAAAGGGAACGGTCTCTTAAAGTGTTGGAACGCAGTCAGGGAGCTGTTGAGAACAAAATGAAGGGGTGGTTGTTTGAGGGGTGCAAAAGGGAACGGTCTCTGAAAAGTGTTGGAACACAGTCAGAGGAGCTGATGAGAACAAAATGCAGTGGTTGTTGTTTGAAAGGGTGCAAAAGGGAACGGTCTCTTAAGAGTGTTGGAAAGCACTCAAATGGAGCTGTTGAAAACACAATAAATTGGTGCTTGTTTGAGGGATTCAAAAGGGAACGGTCCTTTAAAAGTGCTGGAACGCAGACAATGGGGCTGTTGACAACCCAAGGCAATTGTTGTTGTTTCAGGGATACAAAAGGGAACAGTCTCTCAATGGTGTTGGAACACAGTCAATTGAGGTGTTGAGGACAAAGAACTGGTGGTTGTATGAGGGTTGAAAAAGGGAACAGTCTCTCAAAGGGGTTGGAACGCAGTCAATGGGTCTTTTGAAAACTCAAAGAATAGGTTGTTGTTTGAGGGATGCCAAAGGGAACGGTCTCTGAAAGGTTTTGGTATGCAGTCAATGGAGCTGTTTAAAAACCAAAGAATATGTGGTTGTTTGAGGGATACAAAAGTGAATGGTCTCTGTAGGGTGTTGAAACGCAGTCAAAGCTGTCAACAACAAAATGAATTGGTGGTTGTTTGAGGGATGCAAAAGGGAATGGTCTCTGAAGGGTGGTGAAAAGCAGTCAAGGGAGCTGTCAGGAATACATTGTAATGTTGGTTGTTTGAGGGAAGCAAAAGGGAACTTTCTCTTAATTTTGTTGGAACGCAGTCAAAGGAGCTGTCCAGAACACAAATTAATAGAGGTTGTTTCAGGGGTGCAAAAGGGAACGGACTCTGAAATTTGTTGGAATGCAGTCAATGGAGATATTAAGAAAACAAAGATTATGTGGTTGTTTGAGGGGTGCAAAAGGGAACGGTGTCTTAAAGTGTTGGATACAGTCAATGGAGCTGCTGAAAACACAAAGAATTGGGGCTTGTTTGAGGGATGCAAAAGGGAACGGTCTCTTAAAAGTGTTGGAACGCAGTCAGGGGAGCTGTTGAGAACAGTATCTAATAGCTAGGGTTTGATGACTGCAAAAGGGACCGGTCTCTTAAAAGTGTTGGAACGCAGTCAATTGAGCTGTTGAGCACTTAGAACTGGTGGTTTTTTGAGGGCTGAAAAAGAGAACGGTCTCTCAAGTATGCTAGAACACAGTCAATGGGGCTTTTGATAACTCAAAGAATAGGTAGTTGTTTGTGGGATGCAAAAGGGAACGGTCTCTTAAAGTGTTGGATACAGTCAATGGAGCTGGTGAAAACACAATGAATTGAGGCTTGTTTGAGGGATGCAAATGGGAACGGTGTCTTAAGGGTGCTGGAAAGCAGTCAAAGGAGCTGTTAAGAACATAAAGAATGTGTGATTGTGGAATGATGCAAAAGGGAACGGTCCCTCAAAGGTGTTGGAATGCAGTCAAGGAATCTGTGAACAACACAATGAATTGGTGGCTGTTT
The DNA here is from genome assembly GCF_020631705.1 of Daphnia magna. Taxonomy (NCBI): domain Eukaryota; kingdom Metazoa; phylum Arthropoda; class Branchiopoda; order Diplostraca; family Daphniidae; genus Daphnia; species Daphnia magna. The sequence goes on along the minus strand of NW_025533130.1, from coordinate 245,236 downwards.
GAGGGATTCAAAAGGGAACGGTCTCTTAAGATTGTTGGAACACAGTCAAAGGAGCTAGTGGAAGCAAAATGAATGGGGGCTTATTTGAAGGTTGCAAAAGGGAACGGTCTCTTAAAAGTGTTGGAACGCAGTCAGGAGAGCTGTTGAGAACAGTATAAAAAGCTGTTGTTTGAGAGCTGAAAAAGGGAATGGTCTCTCAAAGGTGTTGGATACAGTCAATGGAGCTGGTGAATACACAATGAATTGAGGCTTGTTTTAGGGATGCAAATGGGAACGGTCTCTTAAGGGTGCTGGAAAGCAGTCAAAGGAGCTGTTGAGAACATAAAGAATGTGTGATTGTGGAGTGATGCAAAAGGGAACGGTCCCTCAAAGGTGCTGAATAAACGCAGTCAAAGCTGTCAACAACAAAATGAATTGGTGGATGTTTGAGGGATGAAAAAGGGAACGGTCTCTGAAGATTGTTGGAACACAGTCAATGCAGCTGGTGAAAAAAAAAATCAATTGGGGCTTGTCTGTTGGATGCAAAAGGGAACGGTCTCTCAATGGTGTTGGAATGCAGTCAATGGAGCTAATCAGATTACAATGAATTGGTGGTTGTTTGAGGGATGCAAAAGGGAAAGGTCTCTGAAGGTTGGTGAAAAGCAGTCAAGGGAGCTGTTAAAATACATGGTAATGTTGGTTGTTTCAGGGAAGGAAAAGAGATCGGTCTCTTAATTTTGTTGGAACGCAGTCAAAGGAGCAGTCCAGAATACAAATTAATAGTGGTTGTTTGAGGGGTGCAAAAGGGAACGGACTCTGAAATTTGTTGGGAAGCAGTCAATGGAGATATTAAGAAAACAAAGATTATGTGGTTGTTTGAGGGGTGGAAAAGGGAACGGTCTCTTAAATGTGTTGGAACGCAGTCAGTGGAGCTCTTGGAAACAAAATTACAGTGATGGTTGTTTGAGTGATGCAAAAGGGAACGGTCTCTAAAAAGTGTTGGAACGCAGCCAATGCAACTGTTGAAAACACAAAGAATAGGTGGATGTTTGTGGGATGCAAAAGGGAACGGTCTCTGAAGATTGTTCGAACACAGTCAATGGAGCTGGTGATAACAAAAGAAATTGAGGCTTGTTTGAGGGATGCAAAAGGGAACGGTCTCTCAATGGTGTCGGATACAGTCAATGGAGCTGGTGAAAACACAATGAATTGAGGCTTGTTTGAGGGATGCAAAGTGGGAACGGTCTCTCAATGGTGTCGGATACAGTCAATGGAGCTGGTGAAAACACAATGAATTGAGGCTTGTTTGAGGGATGCAAATGGGAACGGTCTCTTAAGGGTGCTGGAAAGCAGTCAAAGGAGCTGTTGAGAACATAAAGAATGTGTGATTGTGGAGTGATGCAAAAGGGAACGGTCCCTCAAAGGTGTTGGAACACAGTCAGTAAAGCAGTTGGGTACAAAATGCATTAGTGGTTGTTTGAGGGGTGCAAAAGGCAATGGTTTCTGAAATTAATTGGAATGCAGTCAATGAAGCTGTAAAAAAAACAAAGAATATGTGGTTATTTGAGGGATGCAAAAGGGAACTGTCTCTAATATTTGTTGGAATGCAGTTAAAGGAACTGATAAAAAGATAAAGAATTGGTGGCTTAAGTTGAAGGAAGCAAATAAACAGTCTAATTCAGTTTGTTATTGCATATTTAATTGCTTCAAATGAGTAAATTGTAATAGTTGACGGCGTAGAAAAATGTACGTATGATGTCGGCCATGTTGGAAAAGACGTGTAAATTAATTTACGGAATACAGTGTTGTGATTGGCTGCAGCAAAAAATCACGTGACCCGCATGCAACCAATGGCAGCGTGCGCACACATGAAATTTCTCGGACAAACACACAGACAGACAGATACACAAACAAATCCCGCCCACAAATACCCCTTTCGCTTTTATAAAGGTAGGAGGACTAGTATACGGCGGCCCGTCCCAGGACGGTAATAGGTGAAGTCTAGTATTTAGTCGGACCTGTCCTTAAGCCCCTTAATCCACTGAAAGCCCCTTAATCCACTTCAAGCCTCTTAATCCATGTTAAGCTGCTGAATCCACATAAAGCCCCTTAGTCTAATTTCAACTTAATAATCCACTTAAATCCCTTAATCCATGTTAAGCCGCTGAGTCCCCGTAAAGGAACTTAATCTACTTAACAACTTAATTATCCACTTGTATCCTCTTAATCTATGGTTAGCCGCTTAATCTACTTACAATTTATTAATCCACTTTAAGCCCCTTAATCCCCTTGTTGTCAAGTCTTACCACTCATACACGTAACAAACCATGGAGGAAAAACAAATCACGGTTGAGCGCACTTGGGAACTGCCTCCAAGGCCATGCTCCTTACTTTGTCCTTTACTTGCAGTTTTTGTGCTTTACCAATGCCCGTCCCCTGCCCGTCGTTTCCAACCTGTCCGTTGTTTCCGCCCTGCCCGCGGATCTCGCCCTGCCCGCGGATCTCGCCCTGTCCGCGGGTCTGCACCTTGCCGCCGTTTTTCCCAGTTCATCTTTTTACCCGCCCTGTCCGCGGAAATTGGAAAGAAAAAGATTAAGCCTAGCCGGCGGCAGTTCGAACCCTCTTCAAGTAGTCGACCTTTTTCCAGGTAGTCGACCTTTTTCCAGGTAGTCGACCTTTTTCCAGGTAGTCGTCCTTTTTCAAGGCAGCAAAAGTTACGTGAACCCTTTCGAACCAATGGAAGCAAGCGAACTGGAAAAAAGGGAACACTCTCTTAATGGTGTTGGAATGCAGTTAATTGAGCTGCCAAGAAAAAAATGTGAATAGTAGCGCGCGCACAACGATAGATCCCCGAAAAAACAAAAAGACAGATACACAAACAAATCCCTCCCACAAATACCCTTTGCGCATTAATAGAAGTAGTAGACGATGCTTGTCCTCTTCCCGTCGTTTCAAACCTGTTATTTGTTTCCGCCTTTCCCGCTGGTCTCGCCCTGCCCGCCGTTTTCCTACGTCCGTCCTATTACGCACCCTGTCCGTGCGAATTCCAAAGAAAAATGTTAAGCCTAACCGGCGGCAGTTCGAATCCTTTTCAGGTGGTCGAACTCTTTTTCCAGATAGTTAACCTTTTTCCAGGCAGAAAAAGGTTACGTGAACCCTCTCGAACCGATGGAAGCGCGCGCACTGGAACAAAAGGGAACAATCACTTAATGGTGTTGGAACGCAGTCAATTGAGCTATTAAGAAAAAAAAATGCAATGGTGGTTCTTTGAAGGATGAAAAAAGGAAATGGTGTCTAAAGGTTGTTGGAACGTAGTCAATAAACATGTTAACAAAACATGAATTGGTGCTTGTTTGAGGGATGCAAGAGGGTACGGTCTGTTAAGAAGTTGTAAGAACTCAATGAATTGGTGGTTGTTTGAGGGATGCAAAAAGGAACAGTCTATGAAAAGTGCTGGAACACAGTAAATGGAGCTGTTGAGAACAAAATGCAGTGGTGGTTGTTTGAGGGGTGCAAAAGGGAATGGTCTATTAAAAGTTTTCGAACGCAGTCAGTGGAGGTGTTGAGAACAGTAAGCAATTAGGGTTGTTTGAGTGATGCAAAAGGGAACGGTCTCTTAAAAGTGTTGGAACGCAGTCAGTGGAGTTGTTTAGAATAAAATGCAGTGGTGGTTGTTTGAGGGGTGCAAAAGGGAACGGTCTCTTAAAAGTGTTGGAACGCAGTCAGTGGAGCTGTTGAGAACAGTAAGCAATTAGGGTTGTCTGAGTGATGCAAAAGGGAACGGTCTCTTAAAAGTGTTGGAACGCAGTCAGTGGAGCTGTTGAGAATACCATGAATTGTTGCTTGGTTTAAGGGATGCAAAAGGAAACGGTCTCTTAAAGGTGGTGGAACGCAGTCAATTGAGCTGTTGAGGACAAAGAATAGGTGGTTTTTGAGGGATGCAAAAGGGAACGGTTTCAATGGTGTTGGAATGCAGTCAAAGGAGCTGTCCAAACACAATGAATGGGTGGTTGGTTAAGGGAAGCAAAAGGAAACAGTCTCTCAAAAGTGTGGGAACGTAGTCAATGGAGCTGTTGAGAACAAAATGCAGCTGTGGTTGTTTGAGGGGTGCAAAAGGGAACGGTCTCTTAAAAGTGTTGGAACACAGTCAGGAAAGCTGTTGAGAACAGTATCCAAAAGCTGTTGTTTGATGGCTTAAAAAGGGAACGGTCTCTTAAAAGTGTTGGAACGCAGTCAGTGGAGCTGTTGAAAACAAAATGAAGTTGTGGTTGTTAGAGGGGTGCAAAAGGGAACGGTCTCTGAAATGGGCTGCAATGCAGCAAAAGGAGATGTTAAGAAGCCAAGGAATTGGTGGTTGTTTTAGAGATGCAAAAGGGAACGGTCTCTGAAAAGTGCTGGAACGCAGCCAAAGGGGCTGTTGAGAACCTAAAGAATTGGTGGTTGTTTCAGGAAAGCAAAAGGGAACGGTCTCTTAAAAGTGTTGGAACACAGTCAGGGGAGCTGTTGAGAACAGTAAGCAATTAGGGTTGTCTGAGTGATGCAAAAGGGAACGGTCTCTTAAAAGTGTTGGAACGTAGTCAGTGGAGCTGTTTAGAATAAAATGCAGTGGTGGTTGTTTGAGGGGTGCAAAAGGGAACGGTCTCTTATAAGTGTTGGAATGTATTCAAATGAGCTGTTTAGAATAAAATGCAGTGGTGGTTGTTTTAGGGGTGCAAAAGGGAACGGTCTCTTAAAAGTGTTGGAACGCAGTCAATGGAGCTGTTGAGAACAGTAAGCAATTAGGGTTGTTTGAGTGATGCAAAAGGGAACGGTCTCTTAAAAGTGTTGAAACGTAGTCAGTGGAGCTGTTTAGAATAAAATGCAGTGGTGGTTGTTTGAGGGGTGCAAAAGGGAATGGTCTCTTATAAGTGTTGGAATGTAGTCAATGGAGCTGTTTAGAATAAAATGCAGTGGTGGTTGTTTGAGGGGTGCAAAAGGGAACGGTCTCTTATAAGTGTTGGAATGCAGTCAATGGAGCTGTTGGGAATACCATGAATTGTTGCTTGGTTAAGGGGTTGCAAAAGGGAACGGTCTCTTAAAGGTGGTGGAACACAGTCAATTGAGCTGTTAAGGACAAAGAATAGGTGGTTTTTGAGGGATGCAAAAGGGAACAGTCTCAATGGTGTTGGAATGCAGTCAAAGGAGCTGTCCAAACACAATGAATGGGTGGTTGGTTTAGGAAAGCAAAAGGAAACAGTCTCTGAAAAGTGTGGGAACGTAGTAAATGGAGCTTTTGAGAACAAAATGCAGCTGTGGTTGTTTGAGGGTTGCAAAAGGGAACGGTCTCTTAAAAGTGTTGGAACGCAATCAGAAGAGCTGTTTAGAACAGTATCCAAAAGCTGTTGTTTGAGGGCTAAAAAAGGGAACGTTCTCTTAAAAGTGTTGGAACGCAGTCAGTGGAGCTGTTGAAAACAAAATGAAGTGGTGATTGTTTGAGGGGTGCAAAAGGGAACGGTCTCTGAAATGGGCTGCAATGCAGTAAATGGGGCTGTTGAGAAGCCAAGGAATTGGTGGTTGTTTGAGGGATTCAAAAGGGAACGGTCTCTCAATTCTGTTGAATACAGTCAATGGAGCTAGTGAAAACAAAAAGAATTGAGGCATGTTTGAGGGATGCAAATGGGAACGGTCTCTTAAAAGTGTTGGAACGCAGTCAGGGAAGCTATTGAGAACAGTATCCAATAGCTGTGGTCTGAGAACTGCAAAAGCAAACGGTCTCTTAAAAGTGTTGGAACGCAGTCAGTGGAGCTGTTGAGAACAAAATGAAGGGGTGGTTGTTTAAAAGTGTGCAAAAGGGAACGGTCTCTTATGAGTGTTGAAAAGCACTCAATGGAGCTGTTGAAAACACAATAAATTGGGGCTTGTTTGAGGAATTCAAAAGGGAACGGTCCCTGAAAAGTGCTGGAACGCAGACAATGTGGCTGTTGACAACCCAAGGCAATGGTTGTTGTTTGAGGGATACAAAAGGGGGCAGTCTCTCAATGGTGTTGGAACGCAGTCAATTGAGGTGTTGAGGACAAAGAACTGGTGGTTGTTTGAGGGATGCAAAAGGGAAGGGTCTCTGAAGGGTGGTGAAAAGCAGTCAAGGGAGCTGTTAGGAATACATTGTAATGTTGGTTGTTTCAGGGAAGCAAAAGGGAACGGTCTCTTAATTTGGTTGGAACGCAGTCAAAGGAGCTGTCCAGAACACAAATTAATAGTGGTTGTTTGAGGGGTGCAAAAGAGAAACTCTTAAATTTGTTGGAATGCTGTCAATGGAGATGTTAAGAAAACAAAGATTATGTGGTTCTTTGAAGGGGGCAAGTGGGAACGTTCTCTGAAGGGTGGTGAAAAGCAGTCAAGGGAGCTGTTAGGAATACATTGTAATGTTGGTTGTTTCAGGGAAGCAAAAGGGAACGGTCTCTTAATTGGATTCGAACACAGTCAAGGGAGCTGTTGAGAACATAAAGAATGTGTGATTGTTGAGTGATGCAGAAGGGAACGGTCCCTCAAAGGTGTTGGAATGCAGTCAAGGAAGCTGTGAACAACACAATTCATTGGGGGCTTGTTTGAGGGATGCAAAAGGGAACGGTCTCTCAAGATTGTTGGGACAAAGTCAAGGGAGCTGGGGAAAACAAAATGAATGGGAGCTTGTTTGAGGGATGCAAAAGGGAAAGGTCCCTGAAAAGTGCTGAAACGCAGACAATGGGGCTGTTGACAACCCAAGGCATTGGTTGTTGTTTGAGGGATACAAAAGGGAACGGTCTCTCAATGGTGTTGGAACGCAGTCAATTGAGCTGTTGAGGACTTAGAACTGGTGGTTGTTTGAGGGCTGAAAAAGGGAACGGTCTCTCAAGTATGTTAGAACACAGTCAATGGGGCTTTTGAAAACTCAAAGAATAGGTAGTTGTTTGTGGGATTCAAAAGGGAACGGTCTATGAAGATTGTTGGAACACAGTCAAGGTAGCTGGTGAAAACAAAAGGAATTGGGGCTTTTTGAGGGATGCAAAAGGCAACGGTCTCTCAAAGGTGATGGAATGCAGTCAATGGAGCTAATCAGAATACAATGAATGTGTGATTGTGGAGTGATTCAAAAGGGAACGGTCCCTCAAAGGTGTTGGAATGCAGTCAAGGAATCTGTGAACAACACAATGAATTGGTGGCTGTTTGAGGGATGCAAAAGGGAACGGTCTCTGAATATTGTTGGAACACAGTCAATGGAGCTGGTGAAAACAAAATGACTGGGGGCTTATTTGAGGGATGCAAAAGGGAACGGTCTCTTAAAAGTGTTGGATCACAGTCAGTGGAGCAGTTGAGAACAAAATGCAATGGTGGGTGTTTGAGGGGTGCAAAAGGCAACCGTTTTTGAAATTAATTGGAATGCAGTCAATGGAGATGTTAAGAAATCAAATATTGTGTGGTTGTTGGAGGGATGAAAAAGGGAACAGTCACTCAAGGTTGCTGGAATACAGTAAATTGAACTGATAAAAAGACAAAGAATTGGTAGCTGGAGTTGAAGAAAGCAAACAAACAGTCTATTACAGTTTGTTATTGTATACGCAAATGCTTGAAATTAGTAAATTTTAATAGTTGATGGCGTAGAAAAATGTAAGTATGATGTCGGCCATGTTGGAAAAGACGTGTAAATTAAATTGCGGAATGCAGTGTTGTGATTGGCTACAGCAAAAATCACGTGACTCGCATGCAACCAATGGCAGCATGCGCCTACACGAAATTTCTCGGACAAACACACAGACAGATACACAAACAAATCCCGCCCACAAATACCCCATTCGCTTTTATAAAGATAGGAGACTAGTATACGGCGGCCCGTCCCAGGACGGTAATAGGTGAAGTCTAGTATTTAGTCGGACCTGTCCTTAAACCCCTTAATCCACTTGAAAATTCTAAATCCACTTAAAGCCCCTTAATCCACTTAAAGCTTCTTAATCCATGTTAAGCAGCTGAATCCACGTAAAAACCCTTAATCTATTTACAAACTTTATTATCCACTTGTATCCTTTTAATCTATGGTAAGCCGTTTAATCTACTTAAGCCCCTTAGTCTGCTTTCAAGTTAAATTCCTTAATCCATGTTAAGCCGCGGAATCCACGTAAAGACCCTTAATCTACTTATTAACTTAATTATCCACTTGTATCGTCTAAATCTATGGTAAGCCGCTTTATCTACTTACAATTTATTAATCCACTTTAAGCCCCTTAATCCACGCTTTGTCAAGTCTCACCAGTCATACACGTAACAAACCATGGAGGAAAAACATATCACGGTTGAGCGCACTTGGAAATTGCCTCCAAGGCCATGCTCCTTACTTGGTCCTTTACCTGCAGTTTTAGTGCTTTACCAATGCCCGTCCCCTGCCCGTCGTTTCTAACCTGTCCGTTGTTTCCGCCTTGCCCGCGGATCTCTCCCTGTCGCGGGTCTCACCCAGCCCGTAGGTCTACACCTGCCTGCCGTTTTCCCAAGTCCGTCCTTTTACCCGCCTTGTCCACGAAAATTCGAAAGAAAAAGGTTAAGCCTAACCGGCTGCAGTTCGAACCCTTTTCAGGTGGTCGACCTTTTTCCAGGCAGATAAATTTACGTGAACCCTCTCGAACCAATAGAACCACGTGCACTGGAACAAAAGGGTTACAATCTCTTAATGGTGTTGGAACCCACTCAATTGAGCTGATAGGAAAAAAAATGCAATGATGGTTCTTTGAGGGATGAAAAAAGGAAATGGTGTCTAAAGGTTGTTGGAAAGCAGTCAATAGACATGTTAAGAAAACATGAATTGGTGCTTGTTTGAGGGATGCAACAGGGAACGGTCTCTTAAGGAGTTGTAAGAAGTCAATGAATTGGTGGTTGTTTGAGGGATGCAAAAGGGAACAGTCTCTGAAACGTGTTGGAATGCAGTCAATGGAGCTGGTGAAGACAAAAAAATTGTTTGTGGGATGCAAAAGGGATCTGAAGGGTGGTGAAACACAGTCAAGGGAGCTGTTGAGAACCCAAAGAATAGCTGGGTGTTTGAGTGATGCAAAAAGTAACGGCCTTTCAATGGTGTTGGAAAGCAGTCAATGGAGCTGGTGAGAACACAAAGAATAGGTGGTTGTTTGAGGGAAGCAAAAGGAAACGGTCTCTGAAAGGTGTTGGAATGCAATCAATGGAACTGGTTGGAATACAATGAATTGGTGTTTGGTTTAAACGATGCAAAAGGAATCGGTCTCTTTAGGAGTTGTAAGAACTCAATAAATTGGAGGATGTTTACGTTAGGTTAAGTTTCAAATGGGAACGCAGTCAAAAGGGTGTTGGAACGCAGTCAAAATGTCCTGTTGAGAACCAAATGCAATGGTGGTTGTTTAAAGGAAGCAAAAGGGAACAGTCTCTGAAGGATGCTGGAATGCAGTCAATGGAACTGGTGGGAATGCAACGCATTGATGCTTGGTTTATCAGATGCAAAAGGGAACGGTCTCTTAATATTGATGAAACGCAGTCAAATGAGTTGTCCAGAACACAATGTAATAGTGGTTGTTAGAGAGCTGCAAAAGGGAACGGTCTCTTAAAATTGTTGGAACTCAGTCAGGGGAGCTGTTGAGAACAGTGTGCAATAGTGCAATAGTTTTTTGAGGGCTGCAAAAAGAAACGGTCTTCTAAAAGTGTTGGAACGCTGTCAGTGGAGCTGTTGAGAAAAAAATGCAAGGTGGTTGTTTGAGAGGTGCAAAAGCGAACGGTCTCTTAAATCAGCAGCAGTCGGGTTAGCTTTAGAGAACAGTATCTAATAGCTGTGGTTTGAGGGCTGCAAAAGGGAACGGTCTCTTAAAAATGTTGGAATGCAGTCAGTGGGGCTGTTGAGGACAGTAGGCTATAGTGATTGTTTGAGGGCTGCAAAAGGGAACGGTCTCTTAAAAGTGTTGGAACACAGTCAGTGGAGCTGTTGAGAAAAGTATGCAATAGTGGTTGTTTGAGGGGTGCAAAAGGGAACGGTCTCTTAAAAGTGTTGGAACGCAGTCAGGGGAGCTGTGAACAACACAATGAATTGTTGGCTGTTTGAGTGATGCAAAAGGGAATGGTCTCTGAAGATTGTTTGAACACAATCAAAGGGGCTGGTGAAAACAAAATGAATGGGGTCTTGTTTGAGGGATGCAAAAGGGGACGCTCTCTTAAAAGTGCTGGAATGCAGTCAAAGGGGCCGTCAAGGACACAATGAATTGGTGGGTGGTTGAGTGACGCAAAAGGAGACAATCTCTTAGGGGTGTTGGAAAGCAGTCAATGGAGCTGCTGAAAACACAATGAATTGGGGCTTGTTTATAGGATTTAAAAGGGAACGGTCTCTGAAAAGTGCTGGAACGCAGCCAATGGGGCTGTTGAGAACCCAAGGAATTGGTTGTTGTTTGAGGGATGCAAAAGGGAACGGTCTCTGAAGGGTGGTGAAACACAATCAATAGAACTGTTATGAATACAAAGTAATGGTGGGGGTTCGAGGGACGCAAAAGGGAAAGGTCTCTGAAAAGTTCTGGAACACAGCTAAAGGGGCTGTTGAGAACCTAAGGAATTGGTGGTTGTTTGAGGAATGCAAAAATGAACAGACTCTCAAGGGGTGTTGAACCCAGTCAATTGGGCTGTAAAAAACACTATGAATGTGTGGTTGTTTGAGGGATGCAAAAGGGAACGGTCTCTTAAAACTGTTGGAACACAGTCAGTGGAGCTGTTGGGAACAAAATACAGTAGTGGTTGTTTCATGGGTGCAAAAAGGAACAGTCTCTCAAGGGTGTTGAAAAGGAGTCAAAGCAGCTGTTGATAACACAAAGAATAGGTGGTTATTTAAGGGATGCAAAAGGGAACGGTCTCTGAAGATTGTTGGAATGCAGGCAATGGAGCTGGTGAAAACAAAATGAATTGGGCTTGTTTGAGGGATACAGAAGGGAACGGTCTCTCAAAGGTGTTGGAATGCAATCAATGGAGCTTATCAGAATACAATGAATTGGTGGTTGTTTGAGGGATGCAGAAGGGAACGGTCTTTTAAAAGTGTTGGAACGCAGTCAGTGAAGCTTTTGAGAACAGTAATCAATAGTGGTTGTTTGAGGGCTTCAAAGGAAACGATCTTTAAATGGTGTTGGAAGGCAGTCAATGGAGCTGGTGAGAACACAATGAATTGGTGGTTGTTTGAGGGATGCAAAAGGGAACGGTTACTGAAGGTTGGTGAAAAGCAGTCAAGGGAGCTGTTAAAATACATGGTAATGTTGGTTGTTTCAGGGAAGCAAAAGAGATCGATCTCTTAATTTTGTTGGAACGCAGTCAAAGGAGCTGTCCAGAACACAAATTAATAGTGGTTGTTTGAGGTGTGCAAAAGGGAACGGTCTCTTAAAGTATTGGATACAGTCAATGGAGCTGGTGAAAACACAAAGAATTGAGGTTTTTTTGAGGGATGCAAAAGGGAACAGTCTCTTAAAATATATTGGAACGCAGTCAGGGGAGCTGTTGAGAACAGTATTTAATAGCTGGGGTTTGATGACTGCAAAAGTGACCGGTCTCTTAAAAGTGTTGGAATGCAGTCAGGGGAGCTGTTTAGAACAGTAAGCAATAGTGGTTGTTTGAGGGCTGCAAAAGGGAACGGTCTCTGAAGATTGCTTGGACACAGTCAATGGAGTTGGTGAAAACACAAAGAATTGGGTCTTGTTTGAGGGATGCAAAAGGGAACAGTCTCTGAAGGGTGGTGAAAAACAGTCAATTGAGCTGTTGAAAACACAATGAATTGGTACTTGTTTTAGGGATGCAAAAGGGAACGGTCTCTGAAGGGTGTTGAAATGCAGTCAAAGCTGTCAACAACAAAATGAATTGGTGGATGTTGGAGGGATGCAAAAGGGAACGGTCTCTGAAGATTGTTGGAACACAGTCAATGCAGCTGGTGAAAAAAAATTAATTGGGGCTTGTTTGTTGGATGCAAAAGGGAACGGTCTCTCAATGGTGTTGGAATGCAGTCAATGGAGCTAATCAGATTACAATGAATTGGTGGTTGTTTGAGGGATGAATAAAGGAAACGGTCTATGAAGAATGGTGAAAAGCATTCAAGGGAGCTGTTAGGAATACATTGTAATGTTGGTTGTTTGAGGGAAGCAAAAGGGAACGGTCTCTTAATTTTGTTGGAACGCAGTCAAAGGAGCTTTCCAGAACACAAATTAATAGTGGTTGTTTGAGGGGTGCAAAAGGGAACGGACTCTGAAATTTGTTGGAATGCAGTCAATGGAGATATTAAGAAAACAAAGATTATGTGGTTGTTGGAGGGGTGGAAAAGGGAACGGTTTCTTAAAAGTGTTGGAACGCAGTCAGTGGAGCTGTTGAAAACAAAATTTCAGTGATGGTTGTTTTAGGGGTGCAAAAGGGAACGGTCACTTAAAAGTATTGGAATGCAGTCAGTGGAGCTGTTGAGAACAAAATTGCAGTGATAGTTGTTTGAGGGGTGCAAAAGGGAACGGTCTCTTAAAAGTGTTGGAACGCAGCCAATGCAACTGTTGAAAACCCAAAGAATAGGTGGTTGTTTGTGGGATGCAAAAAGGAACGGTCTCTGAAGATTATTGGAACACAGTCAATGGAGCTGGTGAAAACAAAAGGAATTGGGGCTTGTTTGAGGGATGCAAAAGGGAACGGTCTCTCAATGGTGTTGGATACAGTCAATGGAGCTGGTGAAAACACAATGAATTGAGGCTTGTTTGAGGGATGCAAATGGGAACGGTCTCTTGAGGGTGCTGGAAAGCAGTCAAAGGAGCTGTTGAGAACATAAAGAATGTGTGATTGTGGAGTGATGCAAAAGGGAACGGTCCCTCAAAGGAGTTGGAATGCAGTCAAGGAATCTATGAACAACACAATCAATTGGTGGCTGTTTGAGGGATGCAAAAGGGAACGGTCTCTGAAGATTGTTGGAACACAGTCAATGGAGCTGGTGAAAACAAAATGAATGGGGGCTTATTTGAGGGATGCAAAAGGGAATGGTCTCTCAAAGGTGTTGGAACACAGTCAGTGAAGCAGTTGAGAACAAAATGCATTGGTGGTTGTTTGAGGGGTGCAAAAGGAAATGGTTTCTGAAATAAATTGGAATTCACTCAATAAAGCTGTAAAAAAAACAAAGAATATGTGGTTGTTTCAGGGATGCAAAAGGGAACGGTCTCTTAAAAATGTTGGAACGCAGTCAGTGGAGCTGTTGGGAACAAAATTGCAGTAGTGGTTGTTTTAGGGATGAAAAAGGCAACAGTCTCTGAAATGTGTTGGAATGCATTCAATGGAGATGTTAAGAAAACAAAGATTGTGTGGATTTTTGAGGGATGCAAAAGGGAACGGTCACTCAAGGTTGCTGGAATGCAGTGAATGGAGCTGTATCATCAAGCATATTTTATTGCTTGAAATTAGTGAATTGTAATAGTTGATGGCGTAGAAAAATGTAAGTATGATGTCGGCCATGTTGGTAAAGACGTGTAAATTAATTTACGGAAGGCAGTGTTGTGATTGGCTGCAAAGAAAAATCACGTGACCCACATGCAACCAATGGCAGCGTGCGCCTACACGAAATTTCTCGGACAAACAAACAGACAGATACACAAACAAATCCCGCCCACAAATACCCCATTCTTTTTTATTAAGATAGGAGACTAGTATACGGCGGCCCGTCCCAGGACGGTAATAGGTGAAGTCTAGTATTTAGTGTTGGTGTGGAAGGTCGGACCTGTTCTTAAATCCCTGAATCCACCTAAAGCCCCTTAATCCACTAATAGCCCCTTAATCCGTCTAAAGCCCCTTAATACACCTAAATCCTCTTAATCCACCTAAAGCCCCTTAATACACCTAAATCCTCTTAATCCACCTAAAGCCCCTTAATCCACTTTGTGCCTCTTAATCCATGTTTAACCGCTGAATCCACGTAAAGCCCTAATCTACTAACAACTTACTAATCCACGTTTTGTCAAGTAGTACTAATACACGTAAAAAACAATGGATGAAAAACAAATCACGGATAAGCGCACTTTGAAACTGCCCCCAAGGCAATGTCTTGCTCCTTACTTGGTCCTTTACCTGCAGTTTTAGTGCCTTACCAATGTCCGTCCTCTGCCCGTCCCAGGACGGTAATAGGTGAAGTCTAGTATTTAGTCGGACCTGTCCTTAAGCCCCTTAATCCACTTAAAAACCCTTAATCCACTTAAAGCCCCTTAATCCACTTAAAGCTTCTTAATTCATGTTAAGCTGTTGAATCCACGTAAAGCCCCTTAGTCTACTCTCAACTTATTAATCCACTTAAAGGCCCTTTAATCCATGTTAAGCCGCTGAATCCACGTAAAGAAACTTAATCTTCTTACCAACTTAATGATCCACTTGTGTCCTCTTAATCTATGGTTAGCCGCTTAATCTACTTACAATTTATTAATCCACTTTAAGCCCCTTAATCCACGCATTGTCATGTCGTACCACTCATACACGTAACAAACCATGGAAGAAAAACAAATCACGGTTGAGCGCACTTGGGAACTGCCTCCAAGGCCATACTCCTTACTTTGTCCTTTACTTGCAGTTTTTGTGCTTTACCAATGCCCGTCCCCTGCCCGTCGTTTCCAACCTGTCCGTTGTTTCCGCCCTGCACGCGGATCTCGCCCTGTTTTCCCCAGTTCGTCTTTTTACCCGCCCTGTCCGCGGAAATTGGAAAGAAAAAGATTAAGCCTTGCTGGTGGCAGTTCGAACCCTTTTCAAGTAGTCGACCTTTTTCCAGGTAGTCGACCTTTTTCCAGGCAGCAAAAGTTACGTGAACCCTTTCGAACCAATGGAAGCAAGCGCACTGGAAAAAAGGGAACACTCTCTTAATGGTGTTGGAACGCAGTCAAATGAGCTGTCAAGAAAAAAATGTCAATAGTAGCGCGCGCACAACGATAGTTCCCCGGAAAAACAAACAGACAGATACACAAACAAATCCCTCCCACAAATACCCTTTGCGCATTAATAGAAGTAGTAGACGATGCTTGTCCTCTGCCCGTCGTTTCAAACCTGTTATTTGTTTCCGCCATTCCCGCTGGTCTCGCCCTGCCCGCCGTTTTCCTACGTCCGTCCTTTTACGCACCCTGTCCGCGCTAATTCCAAAGAAAAATGTGAAGCCTTACCGGCGGCAGTTCGAATCCTTTTCAGGTGGTTGACCTTTTTCCAGATAGTCAACCTTTTTCCAGGCAGAAAAAAGTTACGTGAACCCTCTCGAACCGATGGAAGCGCGCGCACTGGAACAAAAGGGAATAATCTCTTAAAGGTGTTGGAACGCAGTCAATTGAGCTGTTAAGAAAAAAAAATGCAATGGTGGTTCTTTGTGGGATGAAAAAAGGAAATTGTGTCTAAAGGTTGTTGGAACGAAGTCAATAGACATATTAAGAAAACATGAATTGGTGCTTTTTTGAAGGATGCAAGAGAGAACAATCTCTAAAGGAGTTGTAAGAACTCAATGAATTGGTGGTTGTTTGAGGAATGCAGATGAATTGAGATGGCTGGTGAAAACAAAAGGAATTGGGGCTTTTTTGAGGGATGCAAAAGGCAACGGTCTCTCAAAGGTGATGGAATGCATTCAATGGAGCTAAGCAGAATACAATGAATTGGTGTTTGTGTGAGGGATGCAAAAGGGAACGGTCTTTAAAGCAACATGGTCTCCGTGGTGGACTCCGACCCTTCGGTGGGATCGCGTTCCAAGTTTTGCCCTATCTGACGAGTGTCGCCGCCGAACGGTCAGTGCCGCCGAATGGTCGGTGTCGCTGCCGAACGGTCGGTGCCGCCGAATGGTCGGTGTCGCCGCCGAACGGTCGGTGCCGCCGAATGGTCGGTGTCGCCGCCGAACGGTATTCGGTTGTCACAATATTCAAAAATATTTTGTTTATTTATGAATAATATATATTTTTTGCACATGTTTTAAAGTGCCTTTACTCAGAGACGTTCAATTGCGTTGTCGTGTGTTGTGTATGTGTAATTGTGTATTGTCTGACCCTATCGCATAGATTGTTATTGATGGTGTTGTTTTTGTTATAGTTGCTTGCTTTTGCTTTTTTTTTGCCACCAAAGAAAAAATTAGCTTCCCCACACTAAAATGCCGCCGCCAGAACTCCATTACCAACTAGGATAGAGCTAAAGAGCTAATTCAAGCCCAAATATTGAAGAAACTTTGAATACCAGAGAGCTTCTACTCAGTACCCCCTAACGTACAAAGAAAAAAATTTTATGATCAATTGCCTTGCTGTACTTTTATTACTCACTGAAATACAGTAGCTTTTTCTAAATAATCAGATGCATAATTAATTTATTTCGAACGAAAATGCGTTTTGTCTGGATGTAGAATCCAGGTTGCGAGTTGCTATTTCTTTTTCTTTTATTTAGATTTCCCACCAAAAAAAGATGGCCACCAACTGCTGGAAGCTGATTGGGTGCCATGTAATTCGATAATTTTATGCTAAAAACATGGGATACAATTGAATTGAATGCATTATTAGATGCACTGATCAACACAGATTCTGAAAATCATAATCATTGTGGGAAATAGTTCAGATAAATGCCCAAACGAGCTTACCAAAATTTCGTTGTTGTGACACACTTACCCCTCCCCCCAAATTTTAAGTAAAATTTAAAAAATTAATTGCGACGCTATTACAGATCTAAAACCAATAAATCTTATATAAATGAAAAGATCTTGATGAGATCTTTCGAATTCTACAAAATTTAAGAAAAAAAAATCAGAAAACAAAAAAGTTTAGAACAAGATCACACTTTTTCGTTTTTTCGAGTCACCGCAGTAGCCTACCCGTCCTAAGCGAGAAAACGAAAAAGTAGCTAACTTTGTTTGAAATTTTTGGTTCTTTTTTTCTTTTTTCTTTTAATTTAACAGAACTCGATAGCGATCGTCAACAGCTATTTATTTTCATGAAACTTATTAGTTTTAGTTGTATAATTTTGTCGCAATGGATTTTTTCTATTCTTTCCCAATTCATTTACGCAATGCCCCAAAAATCTGCTTAGATTTATACTTATAGATATATAATAATAATTTCATTAAATATAAAGCAATAGTAAATTTGGATAAATAAGCAGAGGAAAGAACCCCAGAAAGTATTACAGTTCAACAATTTTATTGTGCTTTCTCATCATATACACATCATCAAGTAGGCTTTTCTTACTCGGACTATTGCTCGTCAGCTGACGAGCCCAACTGATTTTCATCCTCATCTGAAGAACTGGAGGAGCTGTAGATATGATCTTCGTCTTCTAAATTTTTAAAGTAAAAGAGAGATTTGTTAATTTTTTCCTTTAAATAAGCCAACTCAAGCGAAAAAAGCAAGTAGATCCTGCAGTTAATTCAATAGTGCCCTTGTGTTCACAGTTCGCACAATGAGAGGGTACAGTCAATGGAACTGGAACGGCTATAAGAGGAAGAAAAATAAAATATTATCTATCATTACATACATCTACTTGTATATGATTCATTTAACTACCTTTTTCTTCAACAGGTTCAGCTGAATTAACACATTCGGACGGTAGAAGAGGCCTGGACGAAAGCTTTTCAAAAAGCTCTCGGTAATGAAAAGGTCTTTTCGAATGGAAAACCCAGTCACATTCCGGACACAGAATGTTGCGGCAAGTATTGCATCGCACAGCAAGATTGGTAATTGATATATGACAAGAACTGCATATTTCTGATTTGGAGAATGCTAAATTACGAATAAAAGCTTTCAGGTACGTGTCTCTGTTGGCATCCCATCCAGCATCAACATTTTCTCTTCTCTTTGACCAACTTTGATCAGATGGCACTATCTCTGTATGTGATTGAGTTTAAGTGTTTTCGATGTGTGCTTCTTCCTGAATTTTTTCAACTCGCAATCTTAGTATGCCCAGCCGTCCTAGAATGAAAACATTTTTGTGTACAAAGGAAACATAAGCTTAGCATTAATCCACTTACCTCTTGCTTCCTTAGATGTTTTTATCCCATGTTCTTCATTATTACAATCAACATAGTTGGTATTTTCAGGATCTGAAATACAGTACAGTGAGTTTCAAGTTGCTTTTTTTAATACTTTTGTACCTTGGTTTTCGTTCGTGGTTTTTTTTCACTTTCTTTTGCTTTGGTTTACTGGGCAATTTTCTTGAACAACCTGGTTGGGGGAACAATCTGTCCTTTTTAAACAGACCATATCCTTTGGCCCCAGTGCCAGCATTGGGTCCCAATCTTCTTTTCTCTCTCTGCTTTGCTTTTTTTTCTTCATATTTTAGGGCTCTCCGTTACTCTTTTTCAGTCTCTGAATTTTCCATTTTTTTAATTTTCAGGCACTAACAAATAATAAAATCACTAAGAAATAAAACCCATGAAACACCAAACCCATTTGTTTTGACATATCCTTATTTCACTCCACTGACCGTTCGGCGGCGACACTCGTCAGATAGGGCAAAACTTGGAACGCGATCCCACCGAAGGGTCGGAGTCCACCACGGAGACCATGTTGCTTTAAAGAGTGTTGCAAAGCAGTCAATGGAGCTAATGAGAACACAATGAATAGGTGGTTGTTTGAGGGATGCCAAAGGGAACGGTCACTGATGGTTGGTGAAAAGCAGTCAAGGGAGCTGTTAAAATACATGGTAATGTTGGTTGTTTCAGGTAAGCAAAAGAGAACGGTCTCTTAATTTTGTTGGAACGCAGTCAAAGGAGCTGTCCAGAACACAAATTAAAAGTGTTTGTTTGAGGGCTGCAAAAGGGAACGGTCTCTTAAAGTGTTGGATACAGACAATAGAGCTGGTGAAAACACAATGAATTGAGGCTTGTTTGAGGGATGCAAATGGTAACGGTCTCTTGAGGGTGCTGGAAAGCAGTTAAAGGAGCTGTTGAGAACATAAAGAATGTGTGGCTGTGGAGTGATGCAAAAGGGAACGGTCCCTCAAAGGAGTTGGAATGCAGTCTAGGAATCTATGAACAACACAATGAATTGGTTGCTGTTTGAGGGATGCAAAAGGGAACGGTCTCTCAAAGGTGTTGGAACACAGTCAGTAAAGCAGTTGAGAACAAAATACATTGGTGGTTGTTTGAGGGGTGCAAAAAGCAATGGTTTCTGAAATAAATTGGAATGAAGTCAATGAAGCTGTAAAAAAAAACAAAGAATATGTGGTTGTTTGAGGGATGCAAAAGGAAACGGTCTCTTTAAAATGTTGGAACGCAGTCAGTGGAGCTGTTGAGAACAAAATTGCAGTGATGGTTGTTTGATGGATGCAAAAGGGAACGGCTCTGAAAAGTATTGGAACACAGTCAGTGGAACTGTTGAGAACAGTAAGCAATTGTGGTTGTTTGAGTGATGCAAAAGGAAACGGTCTCTAAAAAGTGTTGGAACGCAGCCAAAGCAGCTGTTGAAAACACAAAGAATAGGTGGTTGTTTGTGGGATGGAAAAGGGAACGGTCTCTGAAGATTGTTGGAACACAGTCAATGCAGCTTGTGAAAAAAAAATTTATTGGGGCTTGTTTGTGGGATTCAAAAGGGAACGGTCTCTCAATGGTGTTGGAATGCAGTCAATGGAGCTAATCAGATTAAAATGAATTGGTGGTTGTTTGAGGGATGCAAAAGGAAACGGTCTATGAAGGGTGGTGAAAAGCATTCAAGGGAGCTGTTAGGAATACATTGTAATGTTGGTTGTTTGAGGGAAGCAAAAGGGAACGGTCTCTATATTTTGTTGGAATGCAGTCAAAGGAGCTGTCCAGAATACAAATTAATAGTGGTTGTTTGAGGGGTGCAAAAGGGAACGGACTCTGAAATTTGTTGGAAAGCAGTCAATGGAGATATTAAGAAAAGAAAGATTATGTGGTTGTCTGAGGGGTGGAAAAGGGAACGGTCTTTTAAAACTGTTGGAACGCAGTCAGTGGAGCTGTTGAGAACAAAATTGCAGTGAAGGTTGTTTGAGGGGTTCAAAAGGGAACGGTCACTTAAAAGTATTGGAACGCAGTCAGTGGAGCTGTTGAGAACAAAATTGCAGTGATGGTTGTTTGAGGGTTGCAAAAGGGAACGGTGTCTTAAAAGTATTGAATCACAGTCAGTGGAACTGTTGAGAACAGTAAGCAATTGTGGTTGTTTGAGTGATGCAAAAGGGAACGGTCTCTAAAAAGTGTTGGAACGCAGCCAATGCAACTGTTGAAAACCCAAAGAATAGGTGGTTGTTTGTGGGATGCAAAAGGAAACGGTCTCTGAAGATTATTGGAACAAAGTCAATGGAGATGGTGAAAACAAAAGGAATTGGGGCTTGTTTGAGGGATGCAAATGGGAACGGTCTCTTAAGGGTGCTGGAAAGCAGTCAAAGGAGCTGTTGAGAACATAAAGAATGTGTGATTGTGGAGTGATGCAAAAGGGAACGGTCCCTCAAAGGTGTTGGAACGCAGTCAGTGGAGGAGTTGAGAACAAAATGCAATAGTGGGTGTTTGAGGGGTGCAAAAGGCAACCGTTTATGAAATTAATTGGAATGCAGTCAATGAAGCTGTAAAAAAAACAAAGAATATGTGGTTATTTGAGGGATGCAAAAGGGAACTGTCACTAAAATTTGTTGGAATACAGTAAAAGGAACTGATAAAAAGATAAAGAATTGGTGGCTTGAGTTAAAGGAAGCAAATAAACAGTCTAATTCAGTTTGTTATTGCTTATTTAATTGCTTCAAATTAGTGAATAGTAATAGTAGACGGCGTAGAAAAATGTAAGTATGATGTCGGCCATGTTTTAAAAGACGTGTAAATTAATTTTCGGAATGCAGTGTTGTGATTGGCTGCAGCGAAAAATCACGTGACCCGCATGCAACCAATGGCAGCGTGCGCTCACATCAAATTTTTCGGACAAACACACAGACAGATACACAAACAAATCCCGCCCACAAATACCCCATTCGCTTTTATTAAGATAGGAGACTAGTATACGGCGGCCCGTCCCAGGACGGTAATAGGTGAACTCTAGTATTTAGTCGGACCTGTCCTTAAGCCCCTTAATCCACTTAAAGCCCTTTAATCCACTGAAAGCCCCTTAATCCACTTTAAGCCTCTTAATCCACGTTAATCTGCAGAATCCACATAAAGCCCCTTAGTCTACTTTCAACATATTAATCCACTAAAAGGCCCCTTAATCCATGTTAAGCCGCTTAATCCACGTAAAGAAACTTTATCTACTTACCGACTTAATTATCCACTTGTATTTTCTTAATCTATTATTAGCCGCTTAATCTACTTACAATTTATTAATCCACTTGAAGCCCCTTAATCCACGCATTGTCAAGTCGTACCACTCATATACGTAACAATTCATGGAGGAAAAACAAATCACGGTTGAGCGCACTTGGGAACTGCCTCAAAGGCCATGCTCCTTACTTGATCCTTTACTTGCAGTTTTGGTGCTTTACCAATGCCCGTCCCCTGCCCGTCGTTTCCAACCTGTCCGTTGTTTCCGCCCTGCCCGCGGATCTCGCCCTGCCCGCGGGTCTACACCTGCCCGTCGTTTTCCCCAGTTCGTCTTTTTACCCGCCCTGTCCGCGGAAATTGGAAAGAAAAAGGTTAAGCCCTAGCCGGCGGCAGTTCGAACCCCTTTTCAAGTAGTCGACCTTTTTTCAGGTAGTCGACCTTTTTCCAGGCAGCAAAAGTTACGTGAACCCTTTTGAACCAATGGAAGAAAGCGCACTGAAAAAAGGGAAAACTCTCTTAATGGTGTTGGAACGCAGTCAATTGAGCTGTCAAGAAAAAAATGTCAATAGAAGCGCGAGCACAACGATTGTTCCCCGGAAAAACAAACAGACATATACACAAACAAATCCCTCCCACAAATACCCTTTGCGCATTAATAGAAGTAGTAGACGATGCTTGTCCTCTGCCCGTCGATTCAAACATGTTATTTGTTTCCGCCTTTCCCGCTGGTCTCGCCCTGCCCTCCGTTTTCCTACGTCCGTCCTTTTACGCGCCCTGTCCGCACGAATTGCAAAGAAATATGTTAAACCTAACCTGCGGCAGTTCGAATCCTTTTCAGGTGGTCGACCTTTTTCCAGATAGTCAACCCTTTTCCAGGCGGAAAAAAGTTACGTGAACCCTCTCGAACCGATGGAAGCGCGTGCACTGGAACAAAAAGGAACAATCTCTTAATGGTGTTGGAACGCAGTCAATTGAGCTGTTAAGAAAAAAAATGCAATGGTCGTTCTTTGAGGGATTAAAAAAGGAAATGGTGTCTAAAGGTTGTTGGAACGTTGTCAATAGACATATTAAGAAAACATGAATTGGTGCTTGTTTGAAGGATGCAAGAGGGAACAATCTCTAAAGGAGTTGTAATAACTCAATGAATTGGTGGTTGTTTGAGGGATGCAAAAGGGAAAGGTCTCTCAAGTAAGTTGGAGTGCAGTAAATGGATCTGTTGAGAACACAAAGAATAGGTGGTTGTTTGAGGGATGCAAAAGGAAACAGTCTCAATGGTGTTGGAATGCAGTCAAAGGAGCTGTCCAAACACCATGAATTGGTACTCGTTTAGAACCGCAAAAGGGAATGATCTCTTAATTAGTTGTAAGTACTCAATGAATTGGTGGTTGTTTGACGGATGCAAAAAGGAACATTCTATGAAAAGTGCTGGAACGCAGTAAATGGAGCTGTTGAGAACAAAATGAATTGGTGCTTGTTTTAAGGGATGCAAAAGTGAACGGTCTCTTAATATTAATGAATAGCAGTCAAAAGAGCTGTCGAGAACACAATGTAATAGTGGTTGTTTGAGGACTGAAAAAGGGAATGGTTTCTTCAAAGTGTTGAAACATAGTCAGTGGAGATGTTGAGAACAAAATGCAGTGGTCGTTGTTTGAGGAATGCAAATGGAAACGGTCTCTTAAAAGTGTTGGAACGCAGTCAGTGGAGCTGTTGGGAATACCATGAATTGTTGCTTGGTTTAAAGGATGCAAAAGGGAACGGCCTCCTAATGGTGGTGGAACGTAGTCAATTGAGCTGTTGAGGACAAAGAATAGGTGGTCTTTGAGGGATGAAAAAGGTAATGGTCTCTGAAAAGTGCTGCAATGCAGCAAAAAAGGATGTTGAGAAGCCAAGGAATTGTTTGAGGGATGCAAAAGGGAACGGTCTCTTAAGGGTGTTGGATTGCAGGCGGCGGAGCTGTTGAAAAACACAATAATTGGTACTTTTTTATGGGATACAAAAGAGAACGGTCTCTTAATTAGTTGTAAGTACTCAATGAATTGTTGGTTGTTTTAGGGTTGCAGAAGGGAACGGTCTGTGAAAGGTGTTGGAACACAGGCAACACAGCTGGTGGGAATACAATGAGATGGTGCTTGTTTTAAAGAATGCAAAAGGGAACGGCCTCTTATGGGTATTAGAATACAGTCAAAGGAGCTGTCCAGAACACAAAGTAATAGTGGTTATTTGAGGGAAGCAAAGGTAACAGTCTCTCAAGGTTGGGGGCACACAGTCAATGGAGCTGTCAAGAACACAGAATTGATGGTTGTTTGAGGGATGGAAAAGGGAACGGTCTCTTAATATTTTTGAAACACAGTCAAAGGAGCTGTCCAGAACACAAAGTTATAGTGGTTGTTTGAGGGCTGCAAAAGGGAACGGTCTCTTAAAAGTTTTGGAACACAGTCAGGGGAGCTGTTGAGAACAAAATGCAATGGTGGTTGTTTGAGGGGTGCAAAAGGGAACGGTCTCTTAAAAGTGTTGGAACGCAGACATTGGAGCTGTTGAGAACAGTACACAATAGTGGTTGTTGGAAGGCTGCAAATGGGAACGGTCTCTTAAAAGTGTTGAAACGCAGTCAGGGGAGCTGTTGAGAACAAAATGCAGTGGTGGTTGTTTGAGGGGTGAAAAAGGGAACGGTCTCTTAAAAGTGTTGAAACACAGGCAGTGGAGCTGTTGGGAATACCATGAATTGTTGCTTGGTTTAAGGGATGCAAAAGGGAACGGTCTCTTAAAGGTGGTGGAACGCAGTCATTTGAGCTGTTGAGGACAAAGAATAGGTGGTTTTTGAGGGATGCAAAAGGGAACGTTTTCAATGGTGTTGGAATGCAGTCAAAGGAACTGTCCAAACACAATGAATGGGTGGTTGGTTTAGGGAAGCAAAAAAAACAGTCTCTCAAAAGTGTGGGAACGTAGTCAAGGGAGCTTTTGAGAACAAAATGCAGCTGTGGTTGTTTGAGGGGAACAAAAGGGAACGGTCTCTTAAAAGTGTTGGAACGCAGTCAGGAGAGCTGTTGAGAACAGTATGCAGTGGTGACTGTTTTAGGGGTGCAAAAGGGAACGGTCTCTTAAAAGTGTTGGAACGCAGTCAGGAGAGCTGTTGAGAACAGTATCCAAAAGCTGTTGTTTGAGGGCTGAAAAAGGGAACGGTCTCTTAAAAGTGTTGGAACGAAGTCAGTGGAGCTGTTGAATACAGTATGCAGTGGTGACTGTTTTAGGGGTGCAAAAGGAAACGGTCTCTTAAAAGTGTTGGAACACAGCCAGAGGGGCATGTAGACACTAGACCGTTTTACAACTAGAACTTTTCGTACTCGACACTAGAACGTTTGGTCCCGACAGTAGAACTTCTGGCGCCGACACTAGAGCGGCGGTGAAGGGGAGGCACTAAATTTTAGCCAACCAATAGGGAAAGAGTCGAAGTGGGAAGAAAAGTTCCGACACTAGACCTTTTTTCTCCGACTGTAGAACTTTACATGGCGACACTAGACCTTTTTGCTCCGACACTGGACCGTTCTAAAAATAGAACTTTTCGATGCCGACACTAGAACTTTTCGATCCCGACACAAGAACTTTACATGCCGACACTAAAACTTTGCGTGGCGACACTAGAACTTTTCGATAATGACACTTCCACTTTTCCATCCCGACACTAGAACGTTTTGATCCCGACACTAGAACTTTTCAATCCCGACACTAGAACTTTTCAATCCCGACACTACAACTTTTTGATCCCGACAATAGAACTTTACATGCCGACACTAGAACTTTACGTGGCGACACTAGAACTTTACGTGGCGACACTAGAACTTTTCGATACCGACACTAGAACTTTACATGCTGGCACTAGAACGTTACATGTCGACACTAGAACTTTATATGTCGACACTAGAACTTTACATGCCGACAATACAACTATACTTGCCGACACTAGAACGTTTCGATCCCATCCACAGAACTTGAAGATGTTCTTGATTTGACCGCTAGATGGATTCAAATCTAGGTGCAAAAGGTTTCACGCATTGTACCGCTAGATGGGGGTATAAGAAGACTTAAACCTATCTCTGTCGTCTAGCATCGGCTGCGTTTACCCGTGACGTGTCGTCAAATTCTGCGTGAGTGACGTTTTTTGTCAAACCACGCGACATGGATAAAAAAAACCAACAATAGATTAAGAACATTACGCTGCTATTTAGGGTGTTTTAACAGATGCCTTTTCTGGCCGTTTTACACCAAACAGACATTTTTGAAAATGTTTCAATTTGACGGAATTTGTCAAATTAAGGGGCAAACAATACGAAAATACCGTTAAGTAGATCAGCTCTTACTTGTTAATTTAGCATCAGAGCAGACATAATTATCTACCGTTTGGTTTCTCATTTCTCCTGTCAGATATCATTTATCTGGAACGGCAACCCCGCATTCTACCTGCCAAATTCGAAAAATTATTTTTTTACAACTGTGTTTAATTTCTGTAATTAGATTATCTCGAAACAAAACTTTTATTCACGTTATTATTTTATATTATAATTTATTATATATATATATATATATTATTTTATATTAAGAAAAAATTAAAAATCAAATGCCAAAACGGTGGGCCGATTGGGCCAGGGCTGCCACGAACAGGGTAATTACCCTTTTTTGGGGTTTTTCGATGGTCGTTTTTCAAGACAGGGTAAACAGGGACCCTGTAGGGTAAAATGACTTTTTGGCCGAATTTTACCCTTTTCTTAGGGTAAAACACTTTTTGAAAATTCATACTGCCAAAGGCCGAAAACTTCCTTGACGAACAATTATTTGCTATTTATCTTTCATATTTTGGTGATCGGTCGGTAGGGGACTCTACTTGACCATATAAATGGCTAATGCCTAATGGCCTAATCCTATAATGATGGTGTGTGGTCTGCTATATGGCCTTTTGAATTTCGGCTGCTTGTCACGTTAATGACGTACCTATACGCTATTTTGCATTACCTGATGATAAACTTGAACGAAAGATGATTAAAAGCACGATGAATTAAAAGATATTGAATTTGAAAGAAAGCTTTAAAATGGCAGAAATATCAGAAAATCCCATAGGACAGGCATTGCTTGATTGTCTTGAAAGCGGTCTTGATGATCTTTTTGAAAAAACAACTTTAGATGGCCGTGCATCTGAAATTGTTGAGTTAGTCGCTGTTGGATATAATGAAAATGGCTCAGTTTTATTTGATATTGATACCAATGAAGAGCTGAAAGAGGACTCTAGCAAAATTAGATTGTTATTATGGGCTCCCTTATCAGCCCGCCAGTTTCCTCTACAACATCCATTTGTCTGCTACAGAAAGTAAACACGTCTACAAAAAAATTAATCATAAATCAAGAACAGGAGGTCAAATAAAAATTACAAGATTACCTGATAACGAAGGAATTTCGTAATCCAATTATGAATGGAACGGAAGGTTTCAAGGGAAAAAATTAAAACTAAAACTACAACGGGCGAAACTCTGTAAGCCGCCATGCAAGAACTGTTACTAGTTCGTGTCCAATTTTTGTTTTAACAATTTCATCGAACTGGCAACTTCGGACGTTAGCCAACTCTATATGGGAAAATGGTTTATTATTAAATTATATAAAAAATATGGGGGGTACATTACAGTATGGAATACATAAAAAAAAATTATAAATTAATTTAATGATTAGTTTGGGAGATATAGGGGAAAACGAAAACCGTCCCGGCTTACTCCAGTCTCCCCTAAGACAACAGGCTGACATCCGGGAATTTGTAGGACACGGCGAATCTCAAAACAGCCCTTTTGACTGTCAACCCTTAAAAATTTTCTTGAAACAATTTCAACAAATAGATTACCGTAACAGTGATAATAGTTAATGCAAAGTGTTTAAAATGTGAACAACAAATTTATTGTCCATTTGCAACCTAGTTTTTTTTCAATTAAGAAAATGTTTGCGTTAACTTTCAGTGTATCCAAAACTGCAATTTTTTCCTCGTTAATGGTTGTTTACCAATGTGACGGATTGATGGAAATAAAAAGTAAAAAAGAATTTAATGCATATTTAATTATCCGCGTATAAACAACAAAAAAGGGATGTTACAATGTTCACATTTTGATAATTGTAACAGATAAAAAGTGGTACATAAAACAGCCTTAATTAGGTGGTTATAAACCCCCTATAAGTTGTAGTAGAAAAAAAAAATAATTTTTCGGTACTTATAACCCCCCCTCCAGTTTAACAAGTTTTGGGGGGTTATGAGCACCCAAAATTGAACAAATTTTTTAATAGTGTACAGAATTTCACTACTGTTCATGGACGGGGATTTGAACCCAAGATATAAAGCATTCCTGTCTCATGTTCTACTATCATGCTGTGAGAAATGCTATGTATTATCTAAGTTTTTAACAAGTTAGGTCTTAATCAGATTTTTTTTTTTAGTATAAACCAAAGCAGAGGTAAAATTTCGGAAGTAAGGGGCGTTTGGCTTTATTACTACAGGAATAATCTGTCCTTACCTTCAACTATACCCCTGCAAAGGAAGCAACGCGAATTAGCAGGTGCATCTTGCCCATTGCCATGCCACGGTACTACCCTGTCAGCACAAACATTGCAAAATAAATGGCCACAAGGCCTGAAAAAAAAAGATTTAGGATTGTTGAAACAAATTTCACAAATCATGTCGACGAAATGATGTTGCTGCTGATCCTCTTCGACGATCGGTGGCGGTATCTGCACTTGGTCCTCAGCAACGTCAATATCTATTCCAGCATCAACTATAGCTTCTCGTACGAGATCGTCAAAATCTTGTATTCCCGGTACTGCAACTGCAACCAAAACAGGACCATGTGGCTCTTCGCCCTAAAAGTACGGTTTAAAAAATTCTTGTTTTATCGAAATGGAATTTCATTATTTCTGTAAAACAGTTGCTGGTTAGCTTACGAGCAAGTGGACTGCAGCACCAATAGCTCCACCACCCATTCCGCGTCCTCTCTTTCGTTCCCTAGTTGTGCACCGTCCTCTACCTAATGAAGAGGGATAAATGATTATAGTATACCCAACCAGCAAATAAAAAAAATAAAAAAACTTACTAGTGGAACATTTCCCATACGACCACCACGTCCAGCATCAGCAAGCCGACGGACACCAGCAGCTCGACGGACACCACCAGCCCGACGGACAACAGCAGCTCGGCGGACACCATCCCCTCGTCGAACACCATCCCCTCGTCGAACACCATCACCTCGTCGAACACCACGATGTCCACGGACACGAGCAGCTCTTCGATTGACGTCAGGTCCAACATCAGCGCCTTGTTGGTCTTCTTCCTGATAAATAAACAGTATTATTATTACATCGAAAATAAATTATTATCTGTTAGTACTAACCAAAGACTCATCGGAAACAGAGTTTTCATGGTCTGAGTCAAAGGGATCAGCTAAAAGGCCGCCTAATGGTGCAGGATTATGCAGAGGTTCGAAAAATCTCGAACACATTTCAAGAAACTGTTAAACCGTTATTTCACGGTTGTCCAAACATTGGCAAAAAGTCCTAATACGCACATCCTTTTCTGTTTGTTTCTTGGCATGTTCTCGTCGAATAAGCCGTCCAGATCGGGCGAGGTTGTAGTCCTTTACGGCACTTGCTTCTACTTTTTGCAAGTACTCTTGGGAAGAAATAAAACAGTTTTACCACAGTAGGAAAAAAGATGTTATGCAAAAAAGTAGGGGGTATAGATTAAATTAAAAATATATATATTAATAAAAATTAGAATAAAATATTAAGAAATCCGGAAAAAAACAAAAAAAAGTATTATCGAGCAATTACGAAGCCCCTAATAAATTACTTTATAATAAAAAATTACCGATAAAGGTCCAGAAACTCTGATGATATTTTCCACATTGCCTGTTGAACCATCGGTGGAAAGATTCTACCTCATTCATTGTACGCCTGGGCTGCCCATTGATGCTAAAACGATCTGGAGTGACTATCTGGAACCAATAACTTCCCATGTATTCATAAATGATTTGCATTTTAGCCCTGACATCAGGAGTTTCATCTTGCAGTAAGACAACTGATGATTGGCAGATATCCTAGTAAAATTTTCATATTATTAAAATAATCAAAAGCTATGAGAAAAAAATTGCAGAACCATAAACCCTTGGTGAGCTTGTGCGGCAGGCAACAAAGCGAGTGCAATAAGCATTTTAACAATTTTCTTGACATTTGGTCGGTGCATATAAGACTGTCGTAATCCTTCTGTACAAACTTTTCGGAAAATTGCCTGAAACAAATATTTATTACGAAAATATAAAACTATCAATTTTTCGAAATACAACAATGATAACTTACCTGTCCAAAATGAAACCAGCACCCGCGAGAATGGCCACCTGGAAATGCATGCTCCATTGCATTAAGAATAGCAAATTCGTAGTCGGATACCATTCGGATAATTCCGACACCTTCCCCGGGCACAGTTCTTAAGACATGTAGAATACGATCAAGAACCAACTGGTATAGTGATTGTGTCTTTTCAGACATGACAGCATAAGCCAGTGGAAACATCTAAAAAAAAGGAAATAATCTTGGTATTTCAATAATTTCAAACATATACATACATATCTATATGCCGCAACGTGCAACGTGAATAACTGCGAAAACAGCAACGGCAAAGTGGCAAACGTTCCGTCGCATGCTATTTCTTCTGACGTTCGAAGCAGTGGTAGCATGGCCAGACTGATAAACACGAGAGCAGTGCCGGTTGGAGTTGAAACTCGTCCATGATAGAAAATTGAAGTTCCATCTGCTGTTTTACTAAAATACAAGCAAGTTTAATAATAGACCATACATTACATTTTAGCTGATGGAAGCAACGAAAGTTTAGATTAAAAACAATACAATTCATGAATATATGGTTATTGAAACTCCCCAATGAGTAAGACGCGGCAAGCGTTAGCTGAGCTAAATTTAAGTTTGGCTTAATATCGTGTAAAAAATTATAGAGAACTACGTACTTGTATAGCTCGCTAGCTATTAAGGAAGCCTCTGCTTCGTCTATCGTTTGTGGCACTGGAGGTTGCGCTGATCGTCTTGCACGCTGCATTGCACGTTCGAGGTTGGCGTCATACGCTATCGGCACTCCAGGATTCCTAGAGGATGAATAAGGAATCATAAGTTTGAAATTAAATTGCTGTACATTATACGGTATGCCTCACATGTCGCGAATTTCTTCAAAAATCATCCGACTTCTTTGTCGTGTGTCACGTGCCCTCTCCAACATTCGTTGTTTCATGGCACAATACTTCAAATGATCTTCTTTGTTATCGTGCCCATCATGGCCAGTGGTCATAAAATATGCCCCATCTTCTAAAAGCCTTGCCGGGCAACCGTTCTTTGATTCGCTACAGCGAAAACCACTTTAAAAAAGCAATATCATTTTAGTAAATGAAAATTCAATTATTCAATTAAAATTTCATACCCAGCATCAAGGTTATTTTTGTGGTATGTATGTAGATTTTCACACACTAAAACATTTGAATTAAAACGGCTACCAGGAGCCAGATGGCATACCACTTCAACACCGTTTTGCAAATCCGCCATCCTCGTTGTTGCACTTGCAATTACACTTCTACACTGCACTAAGATTTAGTTAAAACTAAACTCGTTAAATCGGTTACCATGCGGTGGATCACAGTTGGAAACAAAGCCGTACCCCCTTCGATGGGTAGGCTATCTCCCAAGAGATTTCACCCCAATTGAACCCCTCCCCCCCCCAAGGCCCCAGCGATAAATTCGAATTTTGCATGGCGAACGTTCAGATCAAGCAAAAATTTAAGCAATTATTCTATTAGCTCCCACGATCGGTAATTTTATTTTTTCCTCTCGTAATCGCAACTTGGCTCTGAATTTTAAAAAGGCATCTCCGATTCCTTTAATTCATTCTGCAGTAACATATTTTGTTCCTATAAAATGAGGTTAAACAATAAGATCACAAAATATTTCTCATTCCTTTGATAAACCCAGCTCTTACCTCCAATTGCCGATTTTCGCGAAGCACTTATTCAGCCAAAAGCTGTCCCGGTTCTTCTAAGCCTACCTATAGTCTGTCATCGTCCTCAGAGATGTCAGTTCATGAACTTTATATAACAATAAGATAGTTCGGAAAAACGTTAAGAAAAATTGCTTTATGCTTATACGTAGTTGTATCTGCTAACTATTCTTGCATACAAGCACTCTACCGACTTGCGCTCCTTTTCGATTACTTCTGAGAGTTTTTCTATGATTTTCTCACGTTCATGGTTTTCAATCATTAGAAGAAGTTCCATTTCCTCTTCCAATGTTAACGGCGTTTCAGATTCCGAAGCGTTCCATCCCGTGTTTTTCTCAGATGATGCTGATTCTGCCGAATGACCAGTAATCTCAATAACCGTAACATGGCACGTATTTTCTGTTGAATACTGACCTCTGTTTTTTTTCTGTTGAATAGGTGACGGCTCTTGAATGCTTAGTGGGAAAACTGCCCAGTCACGGCTAAAAGAATGGCCGAGTTCATTTCGACATGAATTTATTGGTTTCATGTATAAAATCATGTATTCAATACATACTACACAGTTTTAAAATATTTGGTTCGATCGTTTTCACAAGTTAGCCATTATCTATCCACCACTTCCGAATGTCTGGATACACTTTGGCCGTTCAAAATACTATTAGCTGGGAAAGGGACATACGAATGGGGGAGGAGGGGGTTGGGGGATGCAGTAAGATTGTAACCGAAAACCCTCCCATCCCCACCCTGTTTCTAAGGGCAAAGCAAACGTTTTGGAAACGACTGCGCTTGGGGTTGAACCTTCAACTCTTCTGTTAGTTTGTGAAGTGTAAGCGTCAGGTCATTTAGTGTTTCCAGCAACGAAGATGCCTCGCAATCACCAAGTTCAAGAAGGATACCACCAAGTTCAAGATGGATTTGAGGATTTCGAAGTGGAAGGTGTGCTGAATCGAAGGTAATTGAAACTTTATTTTGTTTCTTTTTTATGTTAAATTAACTCACTTAATTGTATTTTTGTTCTTTTCCTTTTCCCGTTTTAGGATGGTGCGGTCGGGAACTGGACGTTCTAAAGTCCAATATTTACTCAAATACGTTGGGTATGCAGAGGCGGAGTGGACGGACTATGCGAATTGCGGAAATTGTCGGTCTCTGACCAGGAAATTCGTGCGCAACGGAGGGTAAGTGTTTTTTTGTATTCATTTTTTTTTGTATTCAATTAATTTATTTTATCTTTTTGTTTCAGAGCTGTAACCGTCTACGAGGCTGGACCAGCCGGTGATCGGGGTGAGGTAGTTCTGGACGGGGAAGCCTCGCTCTATTGCGAGGCTTTCCTGGCCAGTGAAGCCTCGTCCTCGGGCATGGGCAATCCGGCCGAGGAAGGTGGGCAGCCGACCGACGAGTCCGCCGTGGAGCCACCGGCCATTGAGGAACCCGTTCTCGTGGATCTACCCGTCTCCATGGAGTTACCCGTCCCCCTGGAGCTACCCGCCCATGTGGAGGTACCTTGCCCCGTGGCTCAACCCGCTTCCGTGGCCCAACCCGATATCGTGGCGCAACCTGCTCTCGTGGTTCAACCCGCTCCTGTGGCCCACCCCGTTCGTGTGACCCAACCCGCTCCCGTGGTTCAACCAGCTCCTGTGGCTCAAGGTGCCGTAGCGGTAAGTAATTGTATTGTAATTTTTTATTATTAATTTATGTAAAACTTTTTTTTAAACACAGAAACAGGCTTTGGGGTTGATTTACGAGGGTTTTCGGTTGCTCGGTCCTCTTTTGGGGCACTTGGGAAACCAAGGGCCTAGTCAGCAGGATGTGCAACCGAAACAGAAAGTAAAGCGTCGAAGGAGCGACCTTAATAAAATGAAAACCAGAAAGTGTAATAAGGTAAGTCCATGTTTTATGAATGTTAATTTATTGTTATTTATTTTGGGTTATTTTCTAGTGTCAACAGAAGGGGCACTACCAAAGGGACTGCCCAATTTAAATGATCTTTTTCGGTTTTTTTGTTTTTTATTTTTTTTTACGTGGAACTTGTATGGTTTTTGAAATTGCAATAAATAACGAAGTTTGTCGAAATAGGTGTTTTATCTTTTATTTTACATTGAGTGGTTTTTTTGGCATTTTTGTTTGAGTCAGTCTTTTGGAATTGCGTCAGTCGTACGTGTGCAAGATTGGAAAAAGCAGAAGGGACACAGTATACATTGCGTGTTACTCAAGTTTGTTTTTGGAGGATTTACATTTCTACTGATTTTTCTACGTAAGTAATTGTGTTGAAATGATTGGTATTGTTTTGTCAGAGTAATAGAATACATATCAATCAGAGTACATATACATATACATATCAATCAGAGTAATAATAGTATTCTATTACTCTGCTCTGGTTTTGTCTTGACCAGAGTAATAGAATACTGGTGTAGCCACGCTTATGGCGGGCCCTCCCATTGCCTTTTTGGCCTGAAAGTCTTTCTGGCCCATAACGAAAGCGCCACAGCGGCTGTGTTGTGAACTTCTGATGTATTACGTTTTCGCTATGTTTTTGCTCATTTTCGTCGTATGTACTTCAGAAAGTAAACAAAAAGTGGCTTAATTAATTAGTGTGAAAAAAAGTATGTATAAAAATATGGGTTGTTATAACAATAACAACCCTTAAAACTCAATTCATAGGTGGCGTTACGGTTATGGGACACTTAAATCGATATCTTGCCTCATTTTCTCACAATCGATACGCGAAACTTGCAGCAACTTTTGGGAAAAAATCCGAGAGGGGGAGTTAACATGGCCGTGGCTACACCAGTATTCTATTACTCTGTCTTGACGTTGAACATTCTCTGTTGGAAAAAATGTTTTTGGCAACGTTGCTTGACTTTCACAAAACTGAAAACGTCCACTCAGATGTTAAGAAGCTAGTGCTAGTGCTTCACCTGCCTTGTCAGAGAATCCGCAAATGATATTTTATTCGTTTTAATGGTGATTTGTTATTTGCATTTGCTTGGCTGTTGTTTTGTTCATTTGCTTTTGGTGGATGGCGTCAACTATGATGCAACTACTCGGCAAAGAGGTTGATACCTCTGTATAGGTATTAATGTCACATCGTTACGTGGTTTGCTTAAAACTAGGAAGGCTAAATTTGTAGGCCGTTGTTGTTTATAGAATTTGTTGTTTTTTGTAGAAAAACCTACCATACAAATGGGTTCTAACAAAGAAATTCCTGCATGTAAAGAAATGGTACTAGTGAGGGGTTTTGGGCCATTCGGTGTTCACAAAATCAACTCTAGCATGGAAACTGTGAAGTTATTACCCAGTCTAGATTTAGAATGAGATCTCGGAATCCAATTAGTTTCGAAAGAGATACCAGTTGAATATGGTTACGTGAAAACTCAGATTCCTCAGTTTTGGGAATTGTATAAACCAAAGGTATTTTAACTATGGGTGCTACAGTAAAGCTTTTTCAAAAGCTAGATATTAAGTTTGAATAGTTATTGTTGTTCTATGATTCAATTATTACAGCTGGCTGTTCGTGTTGGAGTGTCAGGAATGGTACAGGAATTAACTTTGAGAGACGCAAGCTTTCAATAAAGGATACAGTTCTTTGGATATTCAGGGCTGTGTGCCAGAAGGTGGTGTTTGTGTTGAAGGTTGCCCAGATCAACTAGAATCTGCCATTGATATGAGAAAAATTGGTCAAAATGTGAATGACTTCTGCTGTGATGTAGTTTCATATATTTCAACTGACCCAGGGTGTTACCTTTGTGATTTTGTATTTTATTGATCCCTTCTTGTTGACAGAACTAGAGTTGCCTTTGAAACAAATCTGGTCACGGTGGCGGCAAGGTGGACCGAAAACCCGTGGTCGTTACTTCTCCGGTGGTTTCAATCAGCGTTGGACCAGCAGTACGACTCAACAACTCCTTTACTGTGAAGTTTGCAAAATTTCTTGTGCAAGTAAGCAATAACACTAACCACGTGGTTTCGTACACAAAGAGACGTGTAATTTACGTTTTATTTACTTTTTTCTGCAAGGTCCTTAGACTTACAAAGACCATTTGGATGGTCAAAAGCAGAAGAAAAAGGAGGCAGCCGTCCGTACTGGCTTCCCTATGGTGCGTTATTAATGTTTTGCGTGTGCATTTCTATGTATATTAACCGATATCGGTCAGTTTAGGTTCCCACTCCGAGGACTGGAGCTGGCTTGCACTGTGAACTTTGCAATGTGGCGTGCACTTCTGCAGATGCCTATGCAGCGCACATTCCGTGGAACAAAACATCAAAAGGTTTGAATCCGATACAAGTGATCAGGTTGCTATTCCGAATGGGGCTAAAACTTAACTTTTCCTCTCATGTAGGTCGTTGAATTACACACGAAACTAGGCAAACTAATCCTTTCAGCAGAACCACAGTTGATTCATTTGAAAACGGGTGGCGCAACTGGAACCGCACCGGCTACACCAGTTACACCAGTTACTACAACTACTATAGCTACTACAGCCACAATGGTCAGCGCGGTGATCACTACGCTTGCTGTTACCACTACATCCGCCGCAACGGCCGCTACTCCTACACTTACCGTACCTGCACCTACATGTACAACAGCAGTCGTCAAAGTAGTGGCTGCAACGCCTAAAATCAATTTTCTGGGTACAAACTGCTCATTCCGTGATTGCTTATTGTTACGTATACTCATTTGACGCTGTTGTTGTGGTTGCAGGTGGAAACTATTTAAATACTCATGTTGGAATCAAAATCTAACGGATCTGAAAGTGAAGTTGCGCTCGTTACGACATCGACAGTGCAAGCTAACCAGATAATCAAAAAAGAGGAAGTCCCAATGACAGCTGCTGTTGCTACTGAAACGGCACAAGCAGTGGTTGTACAGTGGGAGGAGGAAAAGGTGATTCAACCCGTTGGCCAAGATTACGTTGAAGAATTACGTGGCGGTGATGGTATGATTCGCTTGTTACATTCTCAGTTGGTTAGAAGACGATGATTGACTCGTCGCATGTCCTCCGTAATATTAATAGTCAAAATTACCGGCTTTAATTGTCGGTTCTAAGATTGCCGCTTCTACGATGTCAATGCCAAAGATATGCATCTGAAAGGCAGACGTCTTAGGTAAACAGCTTTTTTGACATTTCTCTTTGAGCCATTTATAATTTACATCATCTGTCAGTCACCTTTTTCAGGATAATGTACAAGAAGAAAGTAGATCTAAATTTGGTGGTAGAAGCCAAAGTTTGGCCGGCCCTGCGTCAGAAAAAGAAGACCATGCCCGGCTGGGAAGAAAGACGGAAACCTAATGAAGGTGGCTGGTAAGGTAATGAAAATTACGAAGAAATGCCACAAGGTTCTTCGTCAATGGAAGATGGAAACCAGCCACGTCCTCCAGCCTATTGGTCTAGCCCATCCCGAGGCGGACTTCGACATGGTGGGATCTCAATGGGTCTACCACCACCACCAGAGGTACACGTCTTATTTCCCCGTTTCTATACAGTCATATCATGATTGTTTGTTTGTTTTTTGTTTTTTTTTCTCATTTCTATCTTTGCAGTATTTTCCTTCCGGCTCCATGCCGATGGGTATTCCTAATCCAGCTATGCGTAAACCCGAATCCAGTGACGATCGCCATGTCATGGCGAAACATTCAGAGATCTACCCATCGGTATAGGTTTCACTTTCTTATTCATTTATTTGTTTACGTTGATTGTTTTTTCAGAAAATGACTAACAATGGAGCATTTGATCGTTTTGTAGGAAGCCGAATTAGAAGCCATACAGACGCTCGTCTCGTCTGTTGAACGCTCATTAAAGTTAGTTTCTGATCAGCTAACGCATCAACCTGAAGACAAAACGAAAGTTTCGGAGACGCAATAATCCAATAACCTTGCTCAATCGCCTGTTCCAGCCGTTGCTGCGCTCGCCGCTTCTCAGGCTGATGTGCCGGTCTCTGTTCCTTCTGTCGCTCCAGCTACCACCCCTACTGCGACCCCCGCCCCAGCGCTTGTTCTAGCTGCAGCAGCCACGAACGGCCCAGCCCAGCCACAGTGGATGTTGAAAGGCGTCATGCGAGTGGGGTTGCTTGCCAAAGGATTACTTTTAAAAGGCGATCGAAATGTTCAGTTGGTCGTCCTCTGCTCTCAGCCACCTACTTTTCAGTTGCTCGACAGAGTTGCTCAAGCTCTTCCAGTCCACCTCTCTGTAAGTAGTTAAGAAATCAGTCAGCAGATAAGAAGATAGATTACCCTTTTTTTTTTTAGTTTTCTTTTTTAAATTTGTTTATTCTAAATTAATAATTCACTTTACGATTAGGTTGTCGCACCATCAATCACGTTCAACGTCGAAACGCTTCCAAATGAAGCAGTTGTCATGGTAAAATCGGTACAGGGTCATGGCCTGGCGGGTGATATTTTGGTCAAGGTCTCGCTTACGTCCCTCGTTGTCAGGGAAGAGCAACTAGCCGCCGCCGCTGCTGCTGCTACCGTTGCTACCAATGGAACGGCTTCTACTGGTTTGTGTTTTTATTTTTTGAAATGTCTTTATTGTTTTGAATGAGCTAATGAAAAGGTAAAGTTTGTAGTGTAGTTTCGAAATAATTGTTTTCCCCGTTTTCCCCTTGACTTGTGATAACATTCATATATATCTCTGATATATATTCCCCTTAGCTGTTTTGCACATGTTGAATCATGGTTTTGCATGAAAGTTGTGGCCAACGTTCAAAAGCAATAGCAATGAGTGTGCTTGACGTAAACCTAGCCACAAAAAATGAAAAGGATGTGTTGGAAGAATCATCGAAGAGGTAAGAAAGCCAATGACATGTTGTAGCTGTTCTGAATCTAAATTTTTTCTCTTACATCTTTGTTTAGCTATTTTGCACATGTTGAATCATGGTTTTGCATGAAAGTTGGTTATGTCCACTTTTGTTATCCTGTCATCAACACTGATAGTCTTTTGTTTCTAGGCAAGGAATGAAGAGTTTGACCACCAAGCCAGATTGTTCTTGGAAAGAGACCAGGTGTATCGGCACAATGACTTATTACTGGTTATTGTTAAAAAATGTCACAGCCTATGCCAACCTTCACCGTATGTCTATCATGGTCTGAAACACAAACCCACTGTTGTTTCGGGGGTTGGCAAAGTAACACCAACAGTAGTACATCAAAGAAAAGTGAAGGCTGGTAATTCTAATTTTTTTTTCAATTTTCTAGTAGTAAAGAATGAGTGATTCGCGTTCTGGCCCAGCAACATGTAAGCTGTTGTAAGGCCTAGAAGGTCGTTCATCTGATCTTGAGTTAGTTACACTAGAAGTGATTCGCGTTCTGGCCCAGCAACATGTAAGCTGTTGTAAGGCCTAGAAGTGCGTTCATCTGGTGTTAAGTTAGTTACGTTAGAAGTAATTCGCGTTCTGGCCCAGCAACATGTAAGCTGTTGTAAGGCCTAGAAATACGTTCATCTGGTGTTAAGTTAGTTACGTTAGAAGTGATTCGCGT
The DNA here is from genome assembly GCF_020631705.1 of Daphnia magna. Taxonomy (NCBI): domain Eukaryota; kingdom Metazoa; phylum Arthropoda; class Branchiopoda; order Diplostraca; family Daphniidae; genus Daphnia; species Daphnia magna. The sequence continues at coordinate 206,512 of NW_025533130.1, read as the reverse complement.
TCTGGCCCAGCAACATGTAAGTTGTTGTAAGGCCTAGAAGTGCGTTCATCCATGCCGATAGAATCTTTACTTAGCAATCATTTGAAAATTTTAATGTAAAAGTAAGTAATGCCTTGTTTTTCATTTACTTGTGATGACGAGTTATTCTTCAAGTGGAAGTTGGTGCTTCACCTGCAAGTTGAAGATGGTGCTGGAGTTGGTGCGGGCGCTGGAGGTGTAGGTGGAGGTGGTGCGGTGGCTGGTAAGGAAAATGGCGAAGCAGTGGGATACCAACTTGTTCAGCTGCAAGACCTTGAATATTGTAACAGTATGTTGTATTGACGGTTCACAAGACTAAGACTGCTCACTGATACATGACCACGGGGGACTATATATGGGGGGGAAACACTGACGTCACACGTCCGGTAGCATTCCATACCGGATCACATAACGTGGTCATTGACCACGTGACATCCCCCCCCTCTAGCTGCATTCGTCCCCGAATGCATTACTAAAAAAACAAACATTACAAAAAAGATATACCGAAAGAAAACCGGGAACATTGGTACATGATATAGGCCACATGACACCCCCCCAAAAAAAAACATCATCCTTTTTTTTCGGCGGTACTCCACCGCCGCGCACGTCGCTTCTTAGCTTCTTCTTCTTCGAACTCCTCCACTATCCGTAGGCGTTCCCGAAGGTCGGCCCTATTAACGTCTCCTTTTCTCCCGCGGCACCACTGGATGCTGAACACAGCCACACTGGCCATGAACAACGCTGCTCCCACACCCCATAGCTCGAATGGGTATGTATGATGTTCCGCCGCTCGTTTTTCCCTCTCCGAGTCGTCTACTGAGTCGTCTACCGACCGCAGTTGAGTAGGTCGGAAAAGTTCCCCCATCCGCGGTCCTAGTAGTCCTAGCAGAAGGAGAAAAGCCCCCACTGCCACCTGCGGCATTTGTCCGTATCGTACCGGTGGCATCCGGACTCGTGTCGATCGACGCACCTGATCGTCCACCCTTTCATTTCGAGCTTCTTGCACCTCCTCGTCCAGGGGTATAGTCTCTCTAGTTTCAGCCTCTCGGTCACGGATGTCCTTTCCCCTGGCCTCTATTGTCTGCCCTGCTGCCGTACACAGTCCTAGTTGGTCTCCGGGCCACGAAAAATAGTCGCCATATTCCACTAACACTTCTCGGATCTTTTCTCTGTCTGTCGGCATTAATCCTTCTCCAATCCTGCTGTCAAATTTGTGCTCTCGGCGCGCTTTCTTCTCTGCCTCTGCTGTCGCGACGGCTACTGGCGTGTCTCCCTCCTTGATTTCGGTTACTGGCTCGATTATTCCTAACACCGTCCCCTCTCCGATCCATTGTTTGTGGTCCGATAAGTGGGTTATCGCCATCTGTCCGATTGTTCCCACTCCGCTAACTAGGACCTTACCCGTCGACACCCTTTTCGTCCTCTGCAATGCTTGGGATGGTTCCACCAGTGCACCTTCGCCAAACCCATTCAAATCTAGTGGTTGAGTTGCGACCACTTTCCTCGATCGGGGTGGGACCCAGCATCCATTCTGGACTACTAGTTTCGGTGCTTCCTCCGTCATCTCTTCCACCGGTACTCCCATGGCAGTGTCTCCAATGAAGATCTCCGGTAGCGCCCCAATCTTCATCCACGTTTCAAGTTTTTCCAACATGTCCTTCCCCAGAAGTAAGTCGATGTCGCCGTCCAGAACCAAAGCCTCCCCCTCAACGGTCATCCTCCCATCTGATACTGACAGCATTGCGGCTCCTCCCGGCTGAATCTCCTTGCCGTCAACTGATACTAGACGATTTGCGCGCCATGGTGTCACTGTTATCCCTAGTTCTCTTACTAATTTGGGCGAACACACGGACACTCCAGCCCCTGTATCTATCACGGCAGCCACCCGTTTTCCCCAGCACCACACATCCAGTACTACCATCCTCTGGATGTCGATTTTCAGAATTGGCCATGCTACTACCTCCGGGTCTACATGCTGTGTCCCTACTAGACCAATTACTTGCCTACCCTCTCCAGCGAATCGCACCTGCTGATGCTGTTGTGGTGCCCCTCCTTCTCGCTGGGAGCTCGGGCAGTCGCGACGTATGTGTCCTATCCCTTCACACCCGTAGCATACGACCTGTCCGTTCGGCGTCCGACCCCTCAGGCCTCCCTGACCGTTTGTTCTTGTTGGACACTCTCTCCCGATGTGTCCCTCCGTCTTACATCTGCTGCAGATAGGTTCCCCATCCGAAGTCCATTTCACAGTATCGATCGGTTATCCGACCGATACTGTTGACTCTCCGCTCTTTCTCCTTGCTGTGCGGCTGCCCCTGATGCGTTCCTCAATGCAACGGCTCCCATCAGTCCCTCTAGCATTTTTTCTAATCGATCCATTCTCTCACTTCCCGCCGTTGGTGTTTGTTTTCCGACCACGCCCATCGCCCATTCCTCGTGTCTTGCTCGGGAAGTCATTTCCTGATACCGCTTAATTTCTTGAAGGAATTCGTCACATGAGTTGGGTTTCAAACTCCAGAGTTTCTCTAGTAAACTTGGCTTGAGTCCTCTCCATAGGTGCGCCAATTTCGTAGCTTCGGACATATTCGGGTCTACTCTGCGGCATAAATCCAGGATGTCGTAAAAATACTCGATCGTGGATTCTTCGATTCCTTGTTTGCGTTCTCTCAGTTTCGCTTCATTGAATCGATTCTGATTGACTGGCTTGAATTGCTCCAACAGCTGTGTTTTAACTCCTGGTACAATTGGCGGTCCTGCAACATCCTCCCCATTCGGCTGCTAGTTGTCCCGCGGCCTCTTTGTATGAGTACCACTTCTGCGCTGCCCCGGACAGCGACAGCTCCACGTGGTCGCGAAGTTCTTCATCTCCCCATCGATTATATCTCCCGATTCTTTCGTATCGATGCATCCACTGCACGACGTCTTCCCCGTCCTTCCCCCGAAGGTGGGTGGGGATTGGAATTTTATCTGTGCGGCCATCGCGTGCCTTGCGCCCCACTTGCTGTTGAGCTGCTCTGAATCCCCGGATGTAGCTACTGATATTCGATGATCTTCTTCTCAAATCCGTGAAATCCCACTCTGGCTGCTCTTCTCCGTGTTCTCCCGATCCTTCTTCCTCTTCGGCGTCCTCCTACCGCTCAGTTTCCTCCTCACTGAATGTGAGATGATACTCCTGCCGAACGGATGCCGGTCGCTGCTCCTGTTGGGGTTCGTTAGCCCCGTCCTCTATTTCTCCTCGCTCTTCCGTTCCGCTTTCCCTCAACGGTCGACTGCGCGTCCTCGCCCGCCCCTGGGATGCACTCCCGATCTCGGGTATACCCCAACTACCCCGTGCCACGAACCGTCCCCGAGCGTCTCGGATTCTATCCCCGCTCCTTACGTCCTCCTCTCCTATCATCTACTTCCCGCAATCCTCGCACCGCCTGTTTCTTGCCGAACACTTCGGCTCCCGGTTCACTTCTCCGCATTTTTTAAAAATCGAATCCAGAAGTAACACAATTATTTATAACAGCTTTCTTTTAAAAAAAGGGGAAAATTTTGAAATTTAACTGAATGAAATATTACTAAGAAGTCAGGGTGTACCTCTAGAAGTAGAACACCCACCAGGACTGAGAAGTTCATAAGATGTTCTTGATCTTTTAGATAATATTCAGCAAAATGCTAATACCAGTTTTTCTAGTACATGTAGTCCTGAAAAAAATGCATCATATCCGATCCAAAGTGCAACTGAGCCACCACTTTTGAAAGCTTTAAAGTAAACTCTATCAATATTTGACTTTAATTTTAAAATTATCTGTATTTTCAATTAATTAATGAATTTTTTTGTAGGTAGTATAATGTATTTGGGTGTAAAGCTTCAGCTAAATAACATAAGAACTGGGAAGAAGAAGATATTTTAACTGTGAAAGACAGAGGAGTAATTCTTAAGGTATTCGAATTTCACATTATCAATCATTCTTGTTAATACCATCGAACTACCCAGTCAGAGCATGGAAGACAAAGAAATAAGTCGAGCAACAGGATTTAAATTTGCCCAGCTCAAATAACTCGAACACGAGAACATCTTAAAAGTTGGCGGCCGCGAAGTTCTTGTAAGTGTCTTTTGTAACTTAAAAATGTCGAAAAGGCTCGTCGTATTTAATTTTTTTTTTTTTTTTTTTAAATCCAAAATCAAATTATTGACTCCCTAAATATCAGTTGAAATTGTTGTAGTCCAATGCCATGTGGAACCCAATTACAAGCAGATGGGGTATCGTCTTTAGTAAATCCTCGTCCTCCAAGCAAAGAATTTGTTTCGCCTTTTCTTGAAACCGGAAACAAAGACCCCAAGCTCAATTCTATTTCAAACGAAATCAAGCCCAGATATAACCCTTGCCACCCTTCAGCCCTGGTAATGCCGAGACCTACCGTCGATATCCAGGTTTGTTTTCGAATTAAAGTGTTTCTGTTTCTCGAATGTTTCCTTTTTAATAATTTCTTCTAAGTGTAAAGAATCGCAGCGGGGTACGGTCATAGTCGACGTCGTTGTGAAGCCTTTGTCAAGCAAGAATTTGCGTCCTCACCAGCGCGATGGTGTAGTTTTCTTGTACGAATGCTTGGTGGTTTTTCAAAATTCCAAACATTTATGGTGCTATCCTAGCCGATGAAATGGGATTGGGTCAAACACTGCAATGTATCCCACTCATATGGTAATACCATCAGTTTATTACTTCTTCCTGTTACCTGCTTAAAATAATGAATGTTCATGTCAATAGGATTCTTCTCAGCAAGGCCCTTACAATGGACGTCCAACCATTCAGCGTGTTTTAATCATTACGCCATCAAGCCTAGTAAAAAACTGGGACAAGGAATTTCGTCGTACTTGCGCAGCTGCAAGACCTTGAATATGGAACTATTCTCAAAGTGGGTGGCCGTGAAGTTCTTGTGAATACTTGCTGTTTTAATGAGAAGTGCCGCACTGATTGTTCCGTAACTTTGCCGACACTTAGCATACTTTTTATAAGCAAACACTGTTAACTATCCAATCTCTGCAATTGCAAGCAACCGAAGATAAGGAAATGGATGTGTCATGTTGAATAGCTGGTATAAATTTAGAACCAAGTAGTGCAACTGTCAACAGCGGCCTGGTTCCATCGACCTCAATGTTTGAATCTACAGAGCCACGAAGTTCTAGCGCAATGGCTGAGTATTGCATAGGATAGCCTAGGCAGTGTTTGAGCCAGCCTTCCACATTCCGTCCCATCCCCTACGTTTATCATTATAAATCCTACTCAAGCACAAAGTCATCTCCTCTCTGGCACCACGGGCAGTGGTGGAGGATTTGCATCAGGTGCTGGATCACTTGCTGCATTACAGCAAAACCTAAAGGCTCTACTGCCAGCTTACCGTCCTGCCCCTGATTATGAAACAGCAGTACGTGTCAAGTACGGTGACGTACATCTTATTGTACTCAATCCGAGTTCTCCTGTCCAGCAACCAACGTCGGTTGCCGTTCATCCGACCTCTACAAACGCTTTCCGAGCACAGCCACAGCACAATGCTCAACAGCAGTTGCAGATGATAAAAATGTATAAACCACCTCCACCTTATCCATACAGCAAAGTTGGCAGCAATAGCAGCCCTGATTTAGTAGTGGCAGCTATAAATGGGCTTGCGTCTGCCACTTCTGGATCCATGAGCCATTTACCTGTTACTCTAGCTCAGGCAGAAAACTCTGCAATGGTGCGAAATGGTGAGCCCATTTATCAAAATATTCCTTTACGCCAGCCGGGAAGCCAACACAATCTTTCCCCCTCTACCTGCGCCAACACTCAAACTGCTTCGCTACCAGAAGGAAATGGGGTTTGCCTGTTCGTAGCTCGGCTCGATCGGCTGTCATAAATCGTGTTCGAACAGAGTCGCCCTCATCAGCGTCTAAACGGGGGTGTCCCGAAAACGCGAAAGCGAAACGCGAAATGAACAGCGACTAAAACGCGAAACGCGGTGCGAATCAAGATGGTTTGTTTCGCGGTTTAGCCGTTGAATGGTGTTTCATGGGCATCCCAAAAACGCGAAAACGAAACGCGAAACGAACAACGACTAAAACGCGGAACGCTGTGCGAAACAGCCCCCAGGCAATGGGCTGCGAAACACTCAAATATCGCCTAAAGGCAACCTAAATAGCGAAACGATTTTGCGAAACCCTTATTTAAAATGCCATTGGATTTGGCATTTCATTTAGAGAAATAAGAACCGCGTACTATTCTTTTTTGAGAACATGTAACCCCGATAAGCACTGTAAGCTCTACGCCAACAAAAACTCATGTTTTAAATCTATGGTCTTTTCCAGTCCTTTTTTAATTTGTTGACATTTACTTGAACAAATTCGCGACGAATTGTTAACTTGTATTGGCTAATAGGAAACTAAACCCGACGGGAAAAAAAACTAGCATTTTAAATATAACAATGTGTTTAGAATCTGATTGAAGTAAATGAAATTAATTGATTGAATTAAATTGAGTTTAAACCAAAAAATGTAAAGCCATGGGCTAACTGGGATGTTCTCCAGTGCTCTGACCTCTGAGTGCCTTGAATGGTTCCATAGCATGTTAAATTTGGCCTGAAAAAACTCATGAGACTGTTTGGCTCTGTCAGAAATGTAAAAGCCTTGCCCAAAATTAACTTTCAACACGTTGGTAAAAGCAAATATGTTTGACTTTAAATTACCTGCGATTCCTGCTAAAATTTTCTTTTTTATTTATTGAAATATTAACATTTCACGCTATCGCCAGCCATCCAGCAGCCTTCTGTTTCGCAACGTTGTTTCGCACTTTAGCATGGAAATGAAACACCATTCAGCGGCTAAACCGCGAAACAAACCATGATCGGGTCGGCCGGCCCCCATAGCAGTGACGATTGTCCTCATCAACATACTGCCCAATCATCGCCAGCACAAGAACAGTATGCTGCGAATAATGGAGGCTATTAAGATGTTTTTTTTGAGATCCCGACATTTAAGTTTGTAGCGTCCCTATTTTTTATCTTTGTACTTTTCTATGCGATTACCATAATAAATGTATACCTTAAACATTTGCGTGTGGGTCTCCACGCCTTGCAACAAGCATTATAGTTATTAAGTGTAGACGTAAACTTTATACGCTGAAGAGGGGATGAAATAATTGAACACAACAAAATGGGTATGGTTTAAAAATTTAGTGTATAAACGGGAATTTCATTAACTCATGTCCGAAAAAAAAAATTAACCTTTTACAAGCCAAATGTTAAAAAATAAAAAAAAAACACACAAAGAAAAAAAAGCTCAACCAACACTCAGGAAATTCCTTGCTATGCCCAACTCTGTAAAAAAAATCCCCATAAAGGCAACCCGTTCAGAGTAGTGAGTTGACCACATATTTCAGTGGCCATCTCACCGCTCTTGATACTTAGCCAATACAGGTTAGCAAGGTCCCTTGTAAAAATAATCCCCAATAAAGGCAATCCATTCAGAGTAGTAGGTTGACCACATATTTCAGTGCCCATCTCACCGCTCTTGATACTTAGCCAATACAGGTTTGCAAGGTCCCTTGTAAAAATAATCCCCCATAAAGGCAATCCGTTCAGAGTAGTGAGTTGACCACATATTTCAGTGGTCACCTCACCGCTCTTGATACTTAGCCAATACAGGTTAGCAAGGTCCCTGTTTGTTGTGTTGACTTTTAACTTCTCCCATCGTTGTGTTACCATCTGTTGTTGGACTTCGTGTTTCCACGAGCCGACTGGGATCTGACACCTGAAGCTTGATGGTATGGCTTCATCCCGTGTTTCCATCGACTAGGTCGTTCTCGATCAAAGCCCTGAGAAGGTCTTTCTCCCAAGCGCTGAAAGACAGTCGGCTTGGCATGATCCAGCACGATGGGTGTTCTATCCACGCCTTTCTCTCCCAAACGGTCAAAGACAGAGGTCCGTTTCACAGACACTGGGTGTTCATCGAGTCTGTTATTCCGTACCTTCACCGTTCGTACCTTTGGGTCACTGGGAGTCGCTCCGATTTGTACCGAGAGCTCAACGGACAGAAGCTGTTTGGGTTGCTTCTGCTTGATTGTGACTTCAATGTTCGGTACTGGCTGAGACTGCTTGTTGACGTTCTTACGGTGGACGGAATCACAGCCAATCTCACCCCCTCCCGTGTTGGGTGGCAAGCGGGTTGAAGGGATTGCAATTACCGTCCGACAAACTCTTTTGCTCGAACCATGATCGGAGGACTCGTCGTTCTCGGAGGCAGACCTTTTGCGTGGTGGTTCAGCTGGGCGAGATTCTGGAATAAATGCAGACACCTTTTGATCCCTTTCACATGTTCCAGAATGGACGCTGCCCAGGCGAATGGTGGGTCTCGTTAAACACCTCCGCTTTGCTCTCCTCATCATCCTAACGGCTACAAATGCTGACTCTTCAGTTCGTTTGCGCTTAAGGCAGACAGGAACGAGCGAAAGTCGCTCAAACAATAGACACAAGAAGTCCATTTTGAAAGTACTTGAAAAGGACAGTTCAAACTGAATATTTTTATTTCAAGTTTCGGATCGACTATATGGGGGGAGACCTGAGGGATCCTGATTGGAAAGTACGATTTCGCCACTTTTCCCATTATTTTTAAACAAATCTGATTTTGAAGACATATCCTATTACGAAATAATTGTAATTTAACTAATAACGCATATAGTTCAATAATATTTATTCATTTTCACTAAGATTTGAAAGAATTAATAACAAATGAAAATGCCACAGTACTCTTAACAGCTGTTGAAACGACCGGTTAGAAAACAGAGGGCGTAACGCAGACTTGCCGTGATCGAAATCAATTTTCAATCGCGATCAAACTCAAACTCAAAAAATGATCGATTGATCAACTCATTTCTGCGCTCAAAATTTCTTATTCCACGCCATCTACTGATAATTTGTGGAAATATGCTCCCATAATTTAACTCGCAATGTTTAACATATTTTCGTTTTACTGTACATGTCCGTTTTATTCACCGCTAGATGGCGTATGAAAAATGAAAAATTGATCGCTAAAATGAGTTTGATCGGCGATCAACTCATTCTGAACTGAGTTGATCGCGCGATCAACTTATTTTGAAATGAGTTGATCGCTGATCAAACTAAAAAAATTGATCGATTGGCAAGTCTGGCGTAACGCTCATTGCTTTCGTGCGAAACAAGACCCAGATAAAGAAAAAGAGAACAGTGATGACAATTTCAACTGTTTATTTCGTGGCAAGATAAAACATTTCAGTCTCAAAATATGCCTCTTCAAAAATACACCTGTTTTTATGGCCGATGGGTGTAGTACAATACAAGGTCATTGCAAATAATTAGATATAAAAAAAACAATTTACTTACCATTCCTGCGGAGTCTTTATGGTTGTGCAATAAAGACAAAGATCCTTTCCTTCGAACTATACAGATAGCCAATCTTGGCACAGCAAACGAAACACAAGTTCTAACAAACAGCAAACAAACAGTCTCATGAGTTTTTTCAGGCCAAATTTAACATGCTATGGAACCATTCAAGGCACTCAGAGGTCAGAGCACTGGAGAACATCCCAGTTAGCCCACGGCTTTACATTTTTTGGTTTAAACTCAATTTAATTCAATCAATTAATTTCATTTACTTCAATCAGATTCTAAACACATTGTTATATTAAAAATGCTAGTTTTTTTTCCCCGTCGGGTTTAGTTTCCTATTAGCCAATACAAGTTAACAATTCGTCGCGAATTTGTTCAAGTAAATGTCAACAAATTAAAAAAGGACTGGAAAGAACCATAGATTTAAAACATGAGTTTTTGTTGGCGTAGAGCTTACAGTGCTTATCGGGGTTACATGTTCTCAAAAAAGAATAGTACGCGGTTCTTATTTCTCTAAATGAAATGCCAAATCCAATGGCATTTTAATTAAGGGTTTCGCAAAATCGTTTCGCTATTTAGGTTGCCTTTAGGCGATATTTGAGTGTTTCGCAGCCCATTGCCTGGGGGCTGTTTCGCACAGCGTTCCGCGTTTTAGTCGTTGTTCGTTTCGCGTTTCGTTTTCGCGTTTTAGGGATGCCCTCTAAACGGAGTACCAATGACTCGACGTCCAATTCTGTCTCCAATTTCCATCACTCGTCGTCGTCGTCAGCTTAGTCTGCAAATACGGATGCAACTCTCGTCAAAGATCACCTGGTACTTCCATAACTTAGTTTTTAACTTCATTACATTTTTTAAATATTTATATGAATTTGTGCAAATGTATCATCTAATCTAATGTGTCGTCTAGTGTCAAGAAATGGAATCTGGGTTGGCAGATGGCCAACTCCTGTTGGAATTTGAGTTAATTCCCAGACGTAAGGCTGGTGCGGATTTTAGCATGGCGGTTCATCCAGATAACCTCTGCCGCAACCAGTATGAAAAGTTTTTCATAAGTGAATCGTACGAATGAGTAACTAAGTCATCTTTTCCTAAGGTATCAAGATGTTTTGCCTTACGAAGAGAACAGAGTTAAGTTGACACCTAGCCGAGACAACCGAACTGGGTACATTAATGCATCACACATCTCAGCTGCCGTGGGGTCGGCTCAGCGCTTCAACATTGCAGCTCAAGGCCCACTACCATCAACAGTGTCTGATTTTTGGTAGATGGTCTGGCAGTGTGACGTCTATGTTATTGTCATGCTAGCCGATACTACTTCTAGTAATAATGGTGGCCAACAAACCCCTTCTCTCAACACCAAATCGGTCAACACGTTGAGAAGCCATGTCAGCCATAGTAGTATGAATGGCTACAGTGGATTTACGTATTGGCCACAGCAAGATGCTGCTACCTTAGAATTTGGTAAAGTATTGTTTACAAAAATCATCAAATGGCTTAAATTTTTAAGTAACTTTTCCTATATTTATTTTTAAGTATAAAATAACTTGACAAGTTAGCAAACTCTCTGCCGGACGTCAATCTATCACAAAATTGGATGTAATTCACTTGCCCACGTCTCAGCAGCGTAGCATTTGGCATCTTCAGTATTCTGACTGGGCTGATCATGGATGCCCAAGAGACGTGACCTCTTTTGGGTTTGTTGAAAGTCCTATTATTTGAACTATCCTATTTTCTTATTGTCTTTGGTATTGTTTTGTTTTTTATCATTGTATAGTGTATGTGTATGTTTAAAGTTAACCCGTTGGCTGCCACCCATTTTGCTCCCCCCTTTTTTTTTTTAGTTATTTTTTGCTTTGTTTTCTTTTAGGATGTCACCAATACCAAGGTAACAAGTTTTGAGGACTTCTGTCTGAAGCGTGAACTGTTGATGGGTATTTTTGAGAAGGGATGGGAGACTCCATCACCCATTCAAGAAGTTGGAATTCCTATGGCTCTGACTGGTCGTAATATTCTGGCTTGTGCTACAAATGGAACTGGAAAGACAGGTGCTTATTGTATACAAGTGTTGGAACAAGTTGTTCCATCTGAGCAGCCTATTCAAGGTAATTTCATTTCAAACTTAAGCTCTCCTGTAATTTTAATGGCAGTTATTTTTCAGCATTGATTGTTGTGACAACGCATGAATTGGCTTTACAAACAAGTCAAATATGCATTGAACTGGCGAAACATTTGGATATTCGCATCATGGTGACTACTGGTGGTACTGACTTGAAAGATGACATTATGAGAATTTTTGGAAAAGGTACTCATTACTTTTTAATTAGAAATAACTTTTGATAACACCATTTGGTTTTACAGTTAATGTTGTGATTGCTACTCCTGGTCGTGTATTGGATCTGATGTAAAAGAAGATAGCTGTTATGGACCGTTGCAAGGTCCTTGTACTGGATGAGGTATGTAGTCTGTGTAGGTTATTTGTTGCATACACTATATGTTGTTGTGAGCATTTAGGCCGATAAATTGCTTTCGCAAGACTTCATGGGTATGTTGGATCGCATAATTTCGTTCCTACCAAGCAAGCGCCAAATGTTGTTGTATTCGGCAACGTTTCCTGTAACCACAGACTACGAAGTAAAGACTACGATCGAGGCTAGGGCTGAGAGGAATGATCAAAGCTATGCTCGTCCTATGCCGTATGATGGCGCGTCGAACGAACTTTCTGAAAGCCATTATTTTTCCTAGTTTGCTTACTGATTTGGGTCTTCACACACCGTAAACTTGTAAGTAAACCATTAACCTTTCAATGTTGTATTTTTTTGTAGATATAGCTTAGATATTCCCCTTGTTGTGTGAATTTTTTAAAATTTCTATCTGATCTCTAGTCATGATCTATAAATTCCTTTATTACACCCCCTTTTTACCCCTTTTCCCCCTTTTTCCCCCACCCACTTTTTCAAAAGAAAGAAAGAGGGGGTGGGGGAAAAAGGGGGTTTAATAAAGGAATTTATAGATCATGACTAGAGATCAGATAGAAATTTAAAAAAATTCACACAACAAGGGGAATATCTAAGCTATATTTACGAAAAAATACAACATTGAAAAGTTAATGGTTTACTTACAAGGTTACGGTGTGTGAAGACCCAAATCAGTAAGCAAACGAGGAAAAATAATGGCTTTCAGAAAGTTCGTTCGACGCGCCACCATACGGCATAGGACGAGCATAGCTTCAAGGGGTTTATAGCCGTTCGTAGTCTTTACTTCGTAGTCTGTGCTGTAACTGTAGAGGAGTTTATGGTATTGAGAACGTGAATTCTTGTACTATAAGAATATATACATAAATATATTCACACTATACATGCACAAATTGATAACATTTTAATTGGCAGAGGAAACATATTGATAATCCTTACGAGATCAATGTAATGGAGGAACTTAAAGAACGAAGAAGAGAGAATGAGAAAGTGGTGAGTGTATGGTGAAGAAATTACGCGAGCTGTGCTAATCCCAACTTTTCTCAGGGACGACAAATTGCTCCCGTCCAATTCAATTACCAGATAGCAAATTTTGTAAATGAGTTCCTTAATATGGTGGCTCTTCCCCAAAATCCCGATGAATAGATCCATCATTTAGTCACTGTCTATAACTGTAAAGCTATTTTAATGTGATGTTGATTTACAATCTTATTTAAACCAACGACTAGCGCAATACAAGTATTACGTTGACGTTCCGTGCGTTTTTGGCTTAATGACATTGCTCCTAGCATTATTAGGTTTTCAAAAGATAATGAAGAAAAGACAGTGATAGCACATCATTTTGAACAAGTAATTTATTGTTGTTTCCCTGTCTTTTTGTAAACATGTAACCTATAACATTATTCCTCTGTACAGATATCCGGTTTTCCTGGAGTATTGGGTTGCATCGGCAGCACCTACATTCCTATTCGAGCACCAGCGAATAAAAATAAATCTAGCTATGTTAATCACCAGCAACAAATTTCTATAACGTTACAAGGCATCTGCGATGCAAATGGAGTATTTTTGGATGTTTTCACTGGCCCACCAAGCAGAATTCAAGATGCCAGTGTCTACAGGCTTTCTTTTGTCTACCAAAGACTGCCTGAACTTTGTTCGGGTGATGTTCACCTGATTGGCGATGAAACCTACCCGTTATTTGATCACATGCTGGTACCTTACCGGGAGCCAAACGATCAAACAAGCATAAACAGTGCTGCCACGCCAAAAAACCCGGAATCCCCTGGAACCAACATGGTCGCGCACGTCTGGACGAAGCCTATGGCAAAGCTGCGCCGTCACTTTTGGCCAATAGGGTGCGACACTTATCGTCCAGACGACGCCTATCGTCTCTAGATGAAACTTATCGTCCGGACGACACTTATTATTATTAGATGTGGCCTCAGCTGACAGAATGGACGCTTACAGCTGTCAAAAATTTATGTTTATTGTTTTTGTTTTTTTTTTATTTGGTTTTAAAGTGAGTTGTATTTGTGTTTGTATTTTTAAAATCTATATATATGTTTAAAAAGAATAAACTTTTTAGTGAAAAAAATTTGCTGTATTTTATTTCTTTTAGACCTACGAAACAAATTTGACATTAGAACAGAAGTAAGAATATATTATTATTTGATAGGTAATATTAATGAATTTTTTACCAATTAACGAATTTTATTTAGGATTAGTGAAATGTATAAAATTTTTACAGTGTTACTCAGCCAAAGCTTTAAATTTGCATTCAGTGTGTTGGCTGCGTTTTCCATCCACGTTGGGAAGTACACTTTTTGATTAAGAAGGTAATCTATTGTGGCATTGTAAAAAAATTAACACACTTATCAAACAGGTAACTTATTTCACAAAATTTTAATGTTATAGACCTGACATCACTCTTTTATTTTCCCTTTTCCAGGTATCGGAATCCCACTAGGTTGCGGGGCAACAACCAACAATTGAATAGTCAATTAGAAAGCAACCTTCTTAGCCTACCATCAATAACTAAGACTATACCATTAAAGCTAATTATGTATTTTTCAATTTACAAATGTAATTAAATAATGAAACAATCAAAACAATTTGTTCATGTCACTCTTCACTCATTGTATTTGCTTTATGTTGTTTATGAATAAAACACTTACTGCTTACTCTTTAAAATACATTGAGTTTTTTTATGTGGGTTCACATACATTCTTGGTAATTTAAAACGTTGGAATAATAATAAGTAAAAGTTAGAATTCAAATTTGAATTACGCGCGTTATCAAAATGGCCGCCGCAATGGATGCCGGGAAGGGGCCAAGGGGGTACATTTTATTGTAATTTGCGGTTCTTAAACTATAAAAATCGAAGTAAAATATCATATTAAAACGTGCTAGAGATAATAAAGAATATCAAAAATAAGTTTTATGTTTATTTTGGTGTATATTAGTAACCAAACAACGTACCCAAAAATTCTGTTTTTGGCCCTTCCCCCGCTAAAATGTCATAAAATAAAATAATTAATTACGTTCTAAGTTTTCAGCGGATTTACATAAATTTTACGTCAATCGATAGGTATTTAAAAGGGCTATCTATTTGGTGAATTTCATGAAAAAATATTGAAATGGAAAAAAATTCCATTTGAAAGAAATTTTTTGCGTTTTGTCGCTTAGGTCCAATATTGCGCTTGATCGATTAAACGCAAAAAATTTCTTTCATTTGGAATTTTCTTCCATTTCAATATTTTTTCATGAAATTCACAAAATAGATAGCCCTTTTTAATACCTATCGATTGACGTAAAATTTATGTAAATCCGCTGAAAACTTAGAACGTAATTAATTATTTTATTTTATGACATTTTAGCGGGGGGAAGGGCCAAAAACAGAATTTTTTGGGTACGTTGTTTGGTTACTAATATACACCAAAATAAACATAAAACTTATTTTTGATACTCTTTATTATCTCTAGCACGTTTTAATATGATATTTAACTTCGATTTTTATAGTTTAAGAACCGCAAATTACAATAAAATGTACCCCCCTTGGCCCCTTCCCGGCATCCATTGCGGCGGCCATTTTGATAACGCGCGTAATTCAAATTTGAATTCTAACTTTTACTTATTATTATTCCAACGTTTTAAATTACCAAGAATGTATGTGAACCCAAGTACATAAAAAAAACTCAATGTATTTTAAAGAGTAAGCAGTAAGTGTTTTATTCATAAACAACATAAAGCAAATACAATGAGTGAAGAGTGACATGAACAAATTGTTTTGATTGTTTCATTATTTAATTACATTTGTAAATTGAAAAATACATAATTAGCTTTAATGGTATAGTCTTAGTTATTGATGGTAGGCTAAGAAGGTTGCTTTCTAATTGACTATTCAATTGTTGGTTGTTGCCCCGGTCAACCTAGTGGGATTCCGATACCTGGAAAAGGGAAAATAAAAGAGTGATGTCAGGTCTATAACATTAAAATTTTGTGAAATAAGTTACCTGTTTGATAAGTGTGTTAATTTTTTTACAATGCCACAATAGATTACCTTCTTAATCAAAAAGTGTACTTCCCAACGTGGATGGAAAACGCAGCCAACACACTGAATGCAAATTTAAAGCTTTGGCTGAGTAACACTGTAAAAATTTTATACATTTCACTAATCCTAAATAAAATTCGTTAATTGGTAAAAAATTCATTAATATTACCTATCAAATAATAATATATTCTTACTTCTGTTCTAATGTCAAATTTGTTTCGTAGGTCTAAAAGAAATAAAATACAGCAAATTTTTTTTTCACTAAAAAGTTTATTCTTTTTAAACATATATATAGATTTTAAAAATACAAACACAAATACAACTCACTTTAAAACCAAATACAAAAAAAACAAAAACAATAAACATAAATTTTTGACAGCTGTAAGCGTCCATTCTGTCAGCTGACGATAGGCGTCGTCTGGACGATAAGTGTCTCTCCCTATTGCCCAAAAGTGACGGCGCAGCTTTGCCATAGGCTTCGTCTCGGCGTGCGCGACCAACCTGGATCTTTGACGAGAGTTGCATCCGTATTTGCAGACTTAGCTGACGACGACGACGAGTGATGGAAATTGGAGACAGAATTGGACGTCGAGTCATTGGTACTCCGTTTAGAGGGCATCCCTAAAACGCGAAAACGAAACGCGAAACGAACAACGACTAAAACGCGGAACGCTGTGCGAAACAGCCCCCAGGCAATGGGCTGCGAAACACTCAAATATCGCCTAAAGGCAACCTAAATAGCGAAACGATTTTGCGAAACCCTTAATTAAAATGCCATTGGATTTGGCATTTCATTTAGAGAAATAAGAACCGCGTACTATTCTTTTTTGAGAACATGTAACCCCGATAAGCACTGTAAGCTCTACGCCAACAAAAACTCATGTTTTAAATCTATGGTTCTTTCCAGTCCTTTTTTAATTTGTTGACATTTACTTGAACAAATTCGCGACGAATTGTTAACTTGTATTGGCTAATAGGAAACTAAACCCGACGGGGAAAAAAACTAGCATTTTTAATATAACAATGTGTTTAGAATCTGATTGAAGTAAATGAAATTAATTGATTGAATTAAATTGAGTTTAAACCAAAAATGTAAAGCCGTGGGCTAACTGGGATGTTCTCCAGTGCTCTGACCTCTGAGTGCCTTGAATGGTTCCATAGCATGTTAAATTTGGCCTGAAAAAACTCATGAGACTGTTTGTTTGCTGTTTGTTAGAACTTGTGTTTCGTTTGCTGTGCCAAGATTGGCTATCTGTATAGTTCGAAGGAAAGGATCTTTGTCTTTATTGCACAACCATAAAGACTCCGCAGGAATGGTAAGTAAATTGTTTTTTTATATCTAATTATTTGCAATGACCTTGTATTGTACTACACCCATCGGCCATAAAAACAGGTGTATTTTTGAAGAGGCATATTTTGAGACTGAAATGTTTTATCTTGCCACGAAATAAACAGTTGAAATTGTCATCACTGTTCTCTTTTTCTTTATCTGGGTCTTGCTTCGCACGAAAGCAATGAGCGTTACGCCAGACTTGCCAATCGATCAATTTTTTTAGTTTGAACAGCGATCAACTCATTTCAAAATAAGTTGATCGCGCGATCAACTCAGTTCAGAATGAGTTGATCGCCGATCAAACTCATTTTAGCGATCAATTTTTCATTTTTCATACGCCATCTAGCGGTGAATAAAACGGACATGTACAGTAAAACGAAAATATGTTAAACATTGCGAGTTAAATTATGGGAGCATATTTCCACAAATTATCAGTAGATGACGTGGAATAAGAAATTTTGAGCGCAGAAATGAGTTGATCAATCGATCATTTTTTGAGTTTGAGTTTGATCGCGATTGAAAATTGATTTCGATCACGGCAAGTCTGCGTTACGCCCTCTGTTTTCTAACCGGTCGTTTCAACAGCTGTTAAGAGTACTGTGGCATTTTCATTTGTTATTAATTTTTTCAAATCTTAGTGAAAATGAATAAATATTATTGAACTATATGCGTTATTAGTTAAATTACAATTATTTCGTAATAGGATATGTCTTCAAAATCAGATTTGTTTAAAAATAATGGGAAAAGTGGCGAAATCGTACTTTCCAATCAGGATCCCTCAGGTCTCCCCCATATAGTCGATCCGAAACTTGAAATAAAAATATTCAGTTTGAACTGTCCTTTTCAAGTACTTTCAAAATGGACTTCTTGTGTCTATTGTTTGAGCGACTTTCGCTCGTTCCTGTCTGCCTTAAGCGCAAACGAACTGAAGAGTCAGCATTTGTAGCCGTTAGGATGATGAGGAGAGCAAAGCGGAGGTGTTTAACGAGACCCACCATTCGCCTGGGCAGCGTCCATTCTGGAACATGTGAAAGGGATCAAAAGGTGTCTGCATTTATTCCAGAATCTCGCCCAGCTGAACCACCACGCAAAAGGTCTGCCTCCGAGAACGACGAGTCCTCCGATCATGGTTCGAGCAAAAGAGTTTGTCGGACGGTAATTGCAATCCCTTCAACCCGCTTGCCACCCAACACGGGAGGGGGTGAGATTGGCTGTGATTCCGTCCACCGTAAGAACGTCAACAAGCAGTCTCAGCCAGTACCGAACATTGAAGTCACAATCAAGCAGAAGCAACCCAAACAGCTTCTGTCCGTTGAGCTCTCGGTACAAATCGGAGCGACTCCCAGTGACCCAAAGGTACGAACGGTGAAGGTACGGAATAACAGACTCGATGAACACCCAGTGTCTGTGAAACGGACCTCTGTCTTTGACCGTTTGGGAGAGAAAGGCGTGGATAGAACACCCATCGTGCTGGATCATGCCAAGCCGACTGTCTTTCAGCGCTTGGGAGAAAGACCTTCTCAGGGCTTTGATCGAGAACGACCTAGTCGATGGAAACACGGGATGAAGCCATACCATCAAGCTTCAGGTGTCAGATCCCAGTCGGCTCGTGGAAACACGAAGTCCAACAACAGATGGTAACACAACGATGGGAGAAGTTAAAAGTCAACACAACAAACAGGGACCTTGCTAACCTGTATTGGCTAAGTATCAAGAGCGGTGAGGTGACCACTGAAATATGTGGTCAACTCACTACTCTGAACGGATTGCCTTTATGGGGGATTATTTTTACAAGGGACCTTGCAAACCTGTATTGGCTAAGTATCAAGAGCGGTGAGATGGGCACTGAAATATGTGGTCAACCTACTACTCTGAATGGATTGCCTTTATTGGGGATTATTTTTACAAGGGACCTTGCTAACCTGTATTGGCTAAGTATCAAGAGCGGTGAGATGGCCACTGAAATATGTGGTCAACTCACTACTCTGAACGGGTTGCCTTTATGGGGATTTTTTTTACAGAGTTGGGCATAGCAAGGAATTTCCTGAGTGTTGGTTGAGCTTTTTTTTCTTTGTGTGTTTTTTTTTATTTTTTAACATTTGGCTTGTAAAAGGTTAATTTTTTTTTCGGACATGAGTTAATGAAATTCCCGTTTATACACTAAATTTTTAAACCATACCCATTTTGTTGTGTTCAATTATTTCATCCCCTCTTCAGCGTATAAAGTTTACGTCTACACTTAATAACTATAATGCTTGTTGCAAGGCGTGGAGACCCACACGCAAATGTTTAAGGTATAAATTTATTATGGTAATCGCATAGAAAAGTACAAAGATAAAAAATAGGGACGCTACAAACTTAAATGTCGGGATCTCAAAAAAAACATCTTAATAGCCTCCATTATTCGCAGCATACTGTTCTTGTGCTGGCGATGATTGGGCAGTATGTTGATGAGGACAATCGTCACTGCTATGGGGGCCGGCCGACCCGATCATGGTTTGTTTCGCGGTTTAGCCGCTGAATGGTGTTTCATTTCCATGCTAAAGTGCGAAACAACGTTGCGAAACAGAAGGCTGCTGGATGGCAGGAATCGCAGGTAATTTAAAGTCAAACATATTTGCTTTTACCAACGTGTTGAAAGTTAATTTTGGGCAAGGCTTTTACATTTCTGACAGAGCCAAACAGTCTCATGAGTTTTTTCAGGCCAAATTTAACATGCTATGGAACCATTCAAGGCACTCAGAGGTCAGAGCACTGGAGAACATCCCAGTTAGCCCATGGCTTTACATTTTTGGTTTAAACTCAATTTAATTCAATCAATTAATTTCATTTACTTCAATCAGATTCTAAACACATTGTTATATTTAAAATGCTAGTTTTTTTCTTGTCGGGTTTAGTTTCCTATTAGCCAATACAAGTTAACAATTCGTCGCGAATTTGTTCAAGTAAATGTCAACAAATTAAAAAAGGACTGGAAAGGACCATAGATTTAAAACATGAGTTGTTGTTGGCGTAGAGCTAACAGTGCTTATCGGGGTTACATGTTCTCAAAAAAGAATAGTACGCGGTTCTTATTTCTCTAAATGAAATGCCAAATCCAATGGCATTTTAAATAAGGATTTCGCAAAATCGTTTCGCTATTTAGGTTGCATTTAGGCGATATTTGAGTGTTTCGCAGCCCATTACCTGGGGGCTGTTTCGCACAGCGTTCCGCGTTTTAGTCGTTGTTCGTTTCGCGTTTCGTTTTCGCGTTTTAGGGATGCCCATGAAACACCATTCAACGGCTAAACCGCGAAACAAACCATCTTGATTCGCATCGCGTTTCGCGTTTTAGTCGCTGTTCGTTTCGCGTTTCGCTTTCGCGTTTTAGGGACACCCCCGTTTAGACGCTGATGAGGGCGACTCTGTTCGAACACGATTTATGACAGCCGATCGAGCCGAGCTACGAACAGGCAAACCCCATTTCCTTCTGGTTGCGAAGCAGTTTGAGTGTTGGCGCAGGTAGAGGGGGAAAGATTGTGTTGGCTTCCCGGCTGGCGTAAAGGAATATTTTGATAAATGGGCTCACCATTTCGCACCATTGCAGAGTTTTCTGCCTGAGCTAGAGTAACAGGTAAATGGCTCATGGATCCAGAAGTGGCAGACGCAAGCCCATTTATAGCTGCCACTACTAAATCAGGGCTGCTATTGCTGCCAACTTTGCTGTATGGATAAGGTGGAGGTGGTTTATACATTTTTATCATCTGCAACTGCTGTTGAGCATTGTGCTGTGGCTGTGCTCGGAAAGCGTTTGTAGCGGTCGGATGAACGGCAACCGACGTTGGTTGCTGGACAGGAGAACTCGGATTGAGTACAATAAGATGTACGTCACCGTACTTGACACGTACTGCTGTTTCATAATCAGGGGCAGGACGGTAAGCTGGCAGTAGAGCCTTTAGGTTTTGCTGTGATGCAGCAAGTGATCCAGCACCTGATGCAAATCCTCCACCACTGCCCGTGGTGCCAGAGAGGAGATGACTTTGTGCTTGAGTAGGATTTATAATGATAAACGTAGGGGATGGGACGGAATGTGGAAGGCTGGCTCAAACACTGCCTAGGCTATCCTATGCAATACTCAGCCATTGCGCTAGAACTTCGTGGCTCTGTAGATTCAAACATTGAGGTCGATGGAACCAGGCCGCTGTTGACAGTTGCACTACTTGGTTCTAAATTTATACCAGCTATTCCACATGACACATCCATTTCCTTATCTTCGGTTGCTTGCAATTGCAGAGATTGGATAGTTAACAGTGTTTGCTTGTAAAAAGTATGCTAAGTGTCGGCAAAGTTACGGAACAATCAGTGCGGCACTTCTCATTAAAACAGCAAGTATTCACAAGAACTTCACGGCCACCCACTTTGAGAATAGTTCCATATTCAAGGTCTTGCAGCTGCGCAAGTACGACGAAATTCCTTGTCCCAGTTTTTTACTAGGCTTGATGGCGTAATGATTAAAACACGCTGAATGGTTGGACGTCCATTGTAAGGGCCTTGCTGAGAAGAATCCTATTGACATGAACATTCATTATTTTAAGCAGGTAACAGGAAGAAGTAATAAACTGATGGTATTACCATATGAGTGGGATACATTGCAGTGTTTGACCCAATCCCATTTCATCGGCTAGGATAGCACCATAAATGTTTGGAATTTTGAAAAACCACCAAGCATTTGTACAAGAAAACTACACCATCGCGCTGGTGAGGACGCAAATTCTTGCTTGACAAAGGCTTCACAACGACGTCGACTATAACCGTACCCCGCTGCGATTCTTTACACTTAGAAGAAATTATTAAAAAGGAAACATTCGAGAAACAGAAACACTTTAATTCGAAAACAAACCTGGATATCGACGGTAGGTCTCGGCATTACCAGGGCTGAAGGGTGGCAAGGGTTATATCTGGGCTTGATTTCGTTTGAAATAGAATTGAGCTTGGGGTCTTTGTTTCCGGTTTCAAGAAAAGGCGAAACAAATTCTTTGCTTGGAGGACGAGGATTTACTAAAGACGATACCCCATCTGCTTGTAATTGGGTTCCACATGGCATTGGACTACAACAATTTCAACTGATATTTAGGGAGTCAATAATTTGATTTTGGATCTTAAAAAAGAAAAAAAAAAAATTAAATACGACGAGCCTTTTCGACATTTTTAAGTTACAAAAGAAACTTACAAGAACTTCGCGGCCGCCAACTTTTAAGATGTTCTCGTGTTCGAGTTATTTGAGCTGGGCAAATTTAAATCCTGTTGCTCGACATATTTCTTTGTCTTCCATGCTCTGACTGGGTAGTTCGATGGTATTAACAAGAATGATTGATAATGTGAAATTCGAATACCTTAAGAATTACTCCTCTGTCTTTCACAGTTAAAATATCTTCTTCTTCCCAGTTCTTATGTTATTTAGCTGAAGCTTTACACCCAAATACATTATACTACCTACAAAAAAAATTCATTAATTAATTGAAAATACAGATAATTTTAAAATTAAAGTCAAATATTGATAGAGTTTACTTTAAAGCTTTCAAAAGTGGTGGCTCAGTTGCACTTTGGATCGGATATGATGCATTTTTTTCAGGACTACATGTACTAGAAAAACTGGTATTAGCATTTTGCTGAATATTATCTAAAAGATCAAGAACATCTTATGAACTTCTCAGTCCTGGTGGGTGTTCTACTTCTAGAGGTACACCCTGACTTCTTAGTAATATTTCATTCAGTTAAATTTCAAAATTTTCCCCTTTTTTAAAAGAAAGCTGTTATAAATAATTGTGTTACTTCTGGATTCGATTTTTAAAAAACAGGGGTTGATTTTAAGTACCAGAAGACTTTACATCTATTTTTGGTTGATTACACGAGAAATTTAACCGACACTCGTCTCAGATAAAATCAAGGATTCTAAAATTTGATCTTGGATCTTTCCAAAAGATAAATCCAGTCCGAAACTTTGCTTAAACTGGAGAAAGTGCTTACCAGAACTTCACGGCCACCCACTTTGAGAATAGTTCCATATTCAAGGTCTTGCAGCTGAGCAAGTTGGTATCCCACTGCTTCGCCATTTTCCTTTCCAGCCACCGCACCACCTCCACCTACACCTCCAGCGCCCGCACCAACTCCAGTACCATCTTCAACTTGCAGGTGAAGCACCAACTTCCACTTGAAGAATAACTCGTCATCACAAGTAAATGAAAAACAAGGCATTACTTACTTTTACATTAAAATTTTCAAATGATTGCTAAGTAAAGATTCTATCGGCATGGATGAACGCACTTCTAGGCCTTACAACAACTTACATGTTGCTGGGCCAGAACGCGAATCACTTCTAACGTAACTAACTTAACACCAGATGAACGTATTTCTAGGCCTTACAACAGCTTACATGTTGCTGGGCCAGAACGCGAATTACTTCTAACGTAACTAACTTAACACCAGATGAACGCACTTCTAGGCCTTACAACAGCTTACATGTTGCTGGGCCAGAACGCGAATCACTTCTAGTGTAACTAACTCAAGATCAGATGAACGACCTTCTAGGCCTTACAACAGCTTACATGTTGCTGGGCCAGAACGCGAATCACTCATTCTTTACTACTAGAAAATTGAAAAAAAATTAGAATTACCAGCCTTCACTTTTCTTTGATGTACTACTGTTGGTGTTACTTTGCCAACCCCCGAAACAACAGTGGGTTTGTGTTTCAGACCATGATAGACATACGGTGAAGGTTGGCATAGGCTGTGACATTTTTTAACAATAACCAGTAATAAGTCATTGTGCCGATACACCTGGTCTCTTTCCAAGAACAATCTGGCTTGGTGGTCAAACTCTTCATTCCTTGCCTAGAAACAAAAGACTATCAGTGTGGATGACAGGATAACAAAAGTGGACATAACCAACTTTCATGCAAAACCATGATTCAACATGTGCAAAATAGCTAAACAAAGATGTAAGAGAAAAAATTTAGATTCAGAACAGCTACAACATGTCATTGGCTTTCTTACCTCTTCGATGATTCTTCCAACACATCCTTTTCATTTTTGTGGCTAGGTTTACGTCAAGCACACTCATTGCTATTGCTTTTGAACGTTGGCCACAACTTTCATGCAAAACCATGATTCAACATGTGCAAAACAGCTAAGGGGAATATATATCAGAGATATATATGAATGTTATCACAAGTCAAGGGGAAAACGGGGAAAACAATTATTTCGAAACTACACTACAAACTTTACCTTTTCATTAGCTCATTCAAAACAATAAAGACATTTCAAAAAATAAAAACACAAACCAGTAGAAGCCGTTCCATTGGTAGCAACGGTAGCAGCAGCAGCGGCGGCGGCTAGTTGCTCTTCCCTGACAACGAGGGACGTAAGCGAGACCTTGACCAAAATATCACCCGCCAGGCCATGACCCTGTACCGATTTTACCATGACAACTGCTTCATTTGGAAGCGTTTCGACGTTGAACGTGATTGATGGTGCGACAACCTAATCGTAAAGTGAATTATTAATTTAGAATAAACAAATTTAAAAAAAGAAAACTAAAAAAAAAAAAGGGTAATCTATCTTCTTATCTGCTGACTGATTTCTTAACTACTTACAGAGAGGTGGACTGGAAGAGCTTGAGCAACTCTGTCGAGCAACTGAAAAGTAGGTGGCTGAGAGCAGAGGACGACCAACTGAACATTTCGATCGCCTTTTAAAAGTAATCCTTTGGCAAGCAACCCCACTCGCATGACGCCTTTCAACATCCACTGTGGCTGGGCTGGGCCGTTCGTGGCTGCTGCAGCTAGAACAAGCGCTGGGGCGGGGGTCGCAGTAGGGGTGGTAGCTGGAGCGACAGAAGGAACAGAGACCGGCACATCAGCCTGAGAAGCGGCGAGCGCAGCAACGGCTGGAACAGGCGATTGAGCAAGGTTATTGGATTATTGCGTCTCCGAAACTTTCGTTTTGTCTTCAGGTTGATGCGTTAGCTGATCAGAAACTAACTTTAATGAGCGTTCAACAGACGAGACGAGCGTCTGTATGGCTTCTAATTCGGCTTCCTACAAAACGATCAAATGCTCCATTGTTAGTCATTTTCTGAAAAAACAATCAACGTAAACAAATAAATGAATAAGAAAGTGAAACCTATACCGATGGGTAGATCTCTGAATGTTTCGCCATGACATGGCGATCGTCACTGGATTCGGGTTTACGCATAGCTGGATTAGGAATACCCATCGGCAAGGAGCCGGAAGGAAAATACTGCAAAGATAGAAATGAGAAAAAAAAACAAAAAAACAAACAAACAATCATGATATGACTGTATAGAAACGGGGAAATAAGACGTGTACCTCTGGTGGTGGTGGTAGACCCATTGAGATCCCACCATGTCGAAGTCCGCCTCGGGATGGGCTAGACCAATAGGCTGGAGGACGTGGCTGGTTTCCATCTTCCATTGACGAAGAACCTTGTGGCATTTCTTCGTAATTTTCATTACCTTACCAGCCACCTTCATTAGGTTTCCGTCTTTCTTCCCAGCCGGGCATGGTCTTCTTTTTTCTGACGCAGGGCCGGCCAAACTTTGGCTTCTACCACCAAATTTAGATCTACTTTCTTCTTGTACATTATCCTGAAAAAGGTGACCGACAGATGATGTAAATTATAAATGGCTCAAAGAGAAATGTCAAAAAAGCTGTTTACCTAAGACGTCTGCCTTTCAGATGCATATCTTTGGCATTGACATCGTAGAAGCGGCAATCTTAGAACCGACAATTAAAGCCGGTAATTTTGACTATTAATATTACGGAGGACATGCGACGAGTCAATCATCGTCTTCTAACCAACTGAGAATGTAACAAGCGAATCATACCATCACCGCCACGTAATTCTTCAACGTAATCTTGGCCAACGGGTTGAATCACCTTTTCCTCCTCCCACTGTACAACCACTGCTTGTGCCGTTTCAGTAGCAACAGCAGCTGTCATTGGGACTTCCTCTTTTTTGATTATCTGGTTAGCTTGCACTGTCGATGTCGTAACGAGCGCAACTTCACTTTCAGATCCGTTAGATTTTGATTCCAACATGAGTATTTAAATAGTTTTCACCTGCAACCACAACAACAGCGTCAAATGAGTATACGTAACAATAAGCAATCACGGAATGAGCAGTTTGTACCCAGAAAATTGATTTTAGGCGTTGCAGCCACTACTTTGACGACTGCTGTTGTACATGTAGGTGCAGGTACGGTAAGTGTAGGAGTAGCGGCCGTTGCGGCGGATGTAGTGGTAACAGCAAGCGTAGTGATCACCGCGCTGACCATTGTGGCTGTAGTAGCTATAGTAGTTGTAGTAACTGGTGTAACTGGTGTAGCCGGTGCGGTTCCAGTTGCGCCACCCGTTTTCAAATGAATCAACTGTGGTTCTGCTGAAAGGATTAGTTTGCCTAGTTTCGTGTGTAATTCAACGACCTACATGAGAGGAAAAGTTAAGTTTTAGCCCCATTCGGAATAGCAACCTGATCACTTGTATCGGATTCAAACCTTTTGATGTTTTGTTCCACGAATGTGCGCTGCATAGGCATCTGCAGAAGTGCACGCCACATTGCAAAGTTCACAGTGCAAGCCAGCTCCAGTCCTCGGAGTGGGAACCTAAACTGACCGATATCGGTTAATATACATAGAAATGCACACGCAAAACATTAATAACGCACCATAGGGAAGCCAGTACGGACGGCTGCCTCCTTTTTCTTCTGCTTTTGACCATCCAAATGGTCTTTGTAAGTCTAAGGACCTTGCAGAAAAAGTAAATAAAACGTAAATTACACGTCTCTTTGTGTACGAAACCACGTGGTTAGTGTTATTGCTTACTTGCACAAGAAATTTTGCAAACTTCACAGTAAAGGAGTTGTTGAGTCGTACTGCTGGTCCAACGCTGATTGAAACCACCGGAGAAGTAACGACCACGGGTTTTCGGTCCACCTTGCCGCCACCGTGACCAGATTTGTTTCAAAGGCAACTCTAGTTCTGTCAACAAGAAGGGATCAATAAAATACAAAATCACAAAGGTAACACCCTGGGTCAGTTGAAATATATGAAACTACATCACAGCAGAAGTCATTCACATTTTGACCAATTTTTCTCATATCAATGGCAGATTCTAGTTGATCTGGGCAACCTTCAACACAAACACCACCTTCTGGCACACAGCCCTGAATATCCAAAGAACCGTATCCTTTATTGAAAGCTTGCGTCTCCAAAGTTAATTCCTGTACCATTCCTGACACTCCAACACGAACAGCCAGCTGTAATAATTGAATCATAGAACAACAATAACTATTCAAACTTAATATCTAGCTTTTGAAAAAGCTTTACTGTAGCACCCATAGTTAAAATACCTTTGGTTTATACAATTCCCAAAACTGAGGAATCTGAGTTTTCACGTAACCATATTCAACTGGTATCTCTTTTGAAACTAATTGGATTCCGAGATCTCATTCTAAATCTAGACTGGGTAATAACTTCACAGTTTCCATGCTAGAGTTGATTTTGTGAACACCGAATGGCCCAAAACCCCTCACTAGTACCATTTCTTTACATGCAGGAATTTCTTTGTTAGAACCCATTTGTATGGTAGGTTTTTCTACAAAAAACAACAAATTCTATAAACAACAACGGCCTACAAATTTAGCCTTCCTAGTTTTAAGCAAACCACGTAACGATGTGACATTAATACCTATACAGAGGTATCAACCTCTTTGCCGAGTAGTTGCATCATAGTTGACGCCATCCACCAAAAGCAAATGAACAAAACAACAGCCAAGCAAATGCAAATAACAAATCACCATTAAAACGAATAAAATATCATTTGCGGATTCTCTGACAAGGCAGGTGAAGCACTAGCACTAGCTTCTTAACATCTGAGTGGACGTTTACAGTTTTGTGAAAGTCAAGCAACGTTGCCAAAAACATTTTTTCCAACAGAGAATGTTCAACGTCAAGACAGAGTAATAGAATACTGGTGTAGCCACGGCCATGTTAACTCCCCCTCTCGGATTTTTTCCCAAAAAGTTGCTGCAAGTTTCGCGTATCGATTGTGAGAAAATGAGGCAAGATATCGATTTAAGTGTCCCATAACCGTAACGCCACCTATGAATTGAGTTTTAAGGGTTGTTATTGTTATAACAACCCATATTTTTATACATACTTTTTTTCACACTAATTAATTAAGCCACTTTTTGTTTACTTTCTGAAGTACAGACGACGAAAATGAGCAAAAACATAGCGAAAACGTAATACATCAGAAGTTCACAACACAGCCGCTGTGGCGCTTTCGTTATGGGCCAGAAAGACTTTCAGGCCAAAAAGGCAATGGGAGGGCCCGCCATAAGTGTGGCTACACCAGTATTCTATTACTCTGGTCAAGACAAAACCAGAGCAGAGTAATAGAATACTATTATTACTCTGATTGATATGTATATGTATATGTACTCTGATTGATATGTATTCTATTACTCTGACAAAACAATACCAATCATTTCAACACAATTACTTACGTAGAAAAATCAGTAGAAATGTAAATCCTCCAAAAACAAACTTGAGTAACACGCAATGTATACTGTGTCCCTTCTGCTTTTTCCAATCTTGCACACGTACGACTGACGCAATTCCAAAAGACTGACTCAAACAAAAATGCAAAAAAAACCACTCAATGTAAAATAAAAGATAAAACACCTATTTCGACAAACTTCGTTATTTATTGCAATTTCAAAAACCATACAAGTTCCACGTAAAAAAAAAAATAAAAAACAAAAAAAACCGAAAAAGATCATTTAAATTGGGCAGTCCCTTTGGTAGTGCCCCTTCTGTTGACACTAGAAAATAACCCAAAATAAATAACAATAAATTAACATTCATAAAACATGGACTTACCTTATTACACTTTCTGGTTTTCATTTTATTAAGGTCGCTCCTTCGACGCTTTACTTTCTGTTTCGGTTGCACATCCTGCTGACTAGGCCCTTGGTTTCCCAAGTGCCCCAAAAGAGGACCGAGCAACCGAAAACCCTCGTAAATCAACCCCAAAGCCTGTTTCTGTGTTTAAAAAAAAAGTTTTCAATAAATTAATAATAAAAAATTACAATACAATTACTTACCGCTACGGCACCTTGAGCCACAGGAGCTGGTTGAACCACGGGAGCGGGTTGGGTCACACGAACGGGGTGGGCCACAGGAGCGGGTTGAACCACGAGAGCAGGTTGCGCCACGATATCGGGTTGGGCCACGGAAGCGGGTTGAGCCACGGGGCAAGGTACCTCCACATGGGCGGGTAGCTCCAGGGGGACGGGTAACTCCATGGAGACGGGTAGATCCACGAGAACGGGTTCCTCAATGGCCGGTGGCTCCACGGCGGACTCGTCGGTCGGCTGCCCACCTTCCTCGGCCGGATTGCCCATGCCCGAGGACGAGGCTTCACTGGCCAGGAAAGCCTCGCAATAGAGCGAGGCTTCCCCGTCCAGAACTACCTCACCCCGATCACCGGCTGGTCCAGCCTCGTAGACGGTTACAGCTCTGAAACAAAAAGATAAAATAAATTAATTGAATACAAAAAAAAATGAATACAAAAAAACACTTACCCTCCGTTGCGCACGAATTTCCTGGTCAGAGACCGACAATTTCCGCAATTCGCATAGTCCGTCCACTCCGCCTCTGCATACCCAACGTATTTGAGTAAATATTGGACTTTAGAACGTCCAGTTCCCGACCGCACCATCCTAAAACGGGAAAAGGAAAAGAACAAAAATACAATTAAGTGAGTTAATTTAACATAAAAAAGAAACAAAATAAAGTTTCAATTACCTTCGATTCAGCACACCTTCCACTTCGAAATCCTCAAATCCATCTTGAACTTGGTGGTATCCTTCTTGAACTTGGTGATTGCGAGGCATCTTCGTTGCTGGAAACACTAAATGACCTGACGCTTACACTTCACAAACTAACAGAAGAGTTGAAGGTTCAACCCCAAGCGCAGTCGTTTCCAAAACGTTTGCTTTGCCCTTAGAAACAGGGTGGGGATGGGAGGGTTTTCGGTTACAATCTTACTGCATCCCCCAACCCCCCTCCTCCCCCATTCGTATGTCCCTTTCCCAGCTAATAGTATTTTGAACGGCCAAAGTGTATCCAGACATTCGGAAGTGGTGGATAGATAATGGCTAACTTGTGAAAACGATCGAACCAAATATTTTAAAACTGTGTAGTATGTATTGAATACATGATTTTATACATGAAACCAATAAATTCATGTCGAAATGAACTCGGCCATTCTTTTAGCCGTGACTGGGCAGTTTTCCTGCGCCAGAATGGTCGTACAGTTGACGTGTTCCCAATCGAACAGGTTCGTTGGCCGAGAGGAATTTCCACAAATGGACGCCGTAACTTGATTATATCATGGCAAGCGACAGATCAGACGCATCCTCAAAATACAAATGATAAAATTAAAAAAAAATAACACCAAACCTCCCACATCTTTGGAAGGTACTATTTTTTCTGTCACAATTCGTTTCACTTAATTTCAAAGCCTTGTTTTTAGATGATCTGCCTGTTTTGGGTGTGCCATTAGAGTTAGCCATCCAAACAAGTGGTTCTCATGACGGTATAGATTTGCTTGTTGTAGTTCGCTGTTGCAAATTACTACTACAAGACTATGGTAAATTTGCATTTTCCCTTAGCCTATTTAAGACTTACTTTCTCACCTGCCTGATTTAGGATTGCAACAAGAAGGAATTTTTCAAAGTTCTTGACTAAAGACTCGCGTAGTTGAACTCCGACGAGCATAGAACAACCGAGAAAACGTAGTTCTAAAATATACCCACCGGGGTATATTTCTAGGCAAAAGCAAGCCGCTTGCTACGATCGGTACATTTTGTTTAATGTTATAATTTTTCGTTGAATGCCATGACACCATTTTGCTGCCTTTTGTAGGGAACTGCCGGATAATATTTTAACTATAATGAGCTTTTATCCAAATTCGAGGACGTCTTATATCTATCGTAGATAGCCAACTTCAAGAGGAGACCTTCAGCAATCTTATTCGGCAATTACCTATATATAGGGGAGAGTGGGGCTAGTTGGCAGGAGAGCAAGTTTGCAATTCTTAATTTAGACAAATTGTGTGAAAGAGGTTTTATTGAAATAATTCATAGTCAAAGATGTTTATCGTGCGCACATTTGTGCAAAGTTTTATAAATTTATCCCAAATAGTTTAGGAAATAGAAAATAACAAAATTTTTTGCGTCAAATCCACAATAGTTGCGTGCTTGGTATTCATCAATTTGATCTTTTCTTGGTATGCATATAATTTTGAAAAAATATTAGTTTTATAGAAAATTGTGTCCTCTATCGAACTGTAACAATGGATTTGTTTTAATCAATTATAAAGGAGTAATAAAAATTTTTATTTGAATAAACCCCGCGTTGGGGCAAGTTGATACATTGCAACATGGGGCATGTCGGCATAGGCATTATACATGCATATGTATAGAGTACATGGCCTGTCAAAATGTCAGGGAATTGTAAGATTTTTTTGTAAGAATTGTAAGAAATTTTTGCTAGATATGACTTATGGTGAACAGTGGTATGCATTAGAGGCCAAAATTTGGCAAATTTTAAGTGTTTCACTTTATACGATGTTCACCTGTGAAATGTTTGCCTGAATTATGTATATTTTTTAATTTTTTGCATTTAAGGCTATTAATCTTTATGTAAGTTATCACAACTTATTTCTGAGTTTCCCACTCTAAAATAACTATAGGATTTTTGTTTATTGTAATGTTATTCTAGTTTGTTTACAACATCAACATTTCACTGAAATCCGTATTTGAAATACATGGGGCCAACTTACCCCACTACCACTGCCAACTTACCCCGTTAGTGGGGCATGTAGGCAAATTTTCTTTAGCTTTTTGAACGTTGATTTCGATATGAATTCTTCAACGTAGATCAAATAAAAAAATAGCACGAGAAAGCTGGATATCTGAGCTTTCTTTTACAATTTTTTGGGTGTTAAAATATGAAAAATTAAAGAAACCAGAGAAGAAATAAAAAAATTGTACCAACTAGCCCCACCCTCCCCTACAACAGACCACTGTTATCTTGGTTGATGGTGCTCATGGAACATGTGATAGAAAAGGTAGAAAAATTAAACTCGGTAAAATAATTAAAATAATGCCTCACCTTTTCCGTTTCATGTTATTGACGACGTAGTCTGGATGCTTTTCAGGAGCGATTTATAACAAAATGAACGTGCAAAATCTTAGTATTGTACTTTGCCCGACATTAAACTTGACTCATCGTGTCTTGGAATGTCTATATTCGTATATAGTCTAGTCGTTCACTTTTTGCTGGCACTCAAATAATAAGGCTATTTAAATATTATTAGTCAGTAGAACTCTACATAGACCTTATATTTCGATACCCTCCACTATTAAAGCAGTAGCCCTACTGATTTATTTAAAGATGTTGGCAGGATATCAGTAGACTATATATAAAGGAAGTAGGTGGATCATCCGATTGGGTTTTGAAAGCCAGTTGGATTTACTCGTTTATATTGTTTTACCATACTTCTCTAAAATATTAGGTACATTCCACCTCTATCAGGTGTTGGAGTTAGTTCACCTGATGATTTCGATGCTATGACAATTGAACTTAAGAAACAAGAGTCGTTGCTTGCCTAAATTCATTATGCGATGTGAGTGTCGGATCTGTGGCGAAACATCGAGAAGCACAATTATGTGTAGAACTGACATGTAGCGTGTCAAGTTTATTTTTTCATGGGAAGTAAGACCAATCCTGACACTTATTTTATATAAATAAACTGAGCTCTAAATGTTTTCTTCTTTAGGCACAGCGTATCTTTACGCAGCTAAAAAGACAACTGAAACTGCAAGCATCTACTTCTGAGCTCCTACGATTGCCACGATCCAGAACACAGTTTCGGAAACCGTAAAACCAGCAGCTTTATCAGATGTGGGGCCTAGTGGACATGATGTTGAGTAAAGGCTGGAATTGGTTCTGCCCGTGAAGGTTCTGAACCAGCTGAACAGCTATAGGCCTACCTGATCCTGGAGTCCCCAATCCTGAATTGTGAATCGAGAAACATATAGTGGAACAGGATCTAGAAATATCAAAAGGCCAGCCACATTTAATTGAAGTCGGGTTGATGATAAGCATTCAAGAGCCGTCACCTATTCAACAGAAAAAAACAGAGGTCAGTATTCAACAGAAAATACGTGCCATGTTACGGTTATTGAGATTACTGGTCATTCGGCAGAATCAGCATCATCTGAGAAAAACACGGGATGGAACGCTTCGGAATCTGAAACGCCGTTAACATTGGAAGAGGAAATGGAACTTCTTCTAATGATTGAAAACCATGAACGTGAGAAAATCATAGAAAAACTCTCAGAAGTAATCGAAAAGGAGCGCAAGTCGGTAGAGTGCTTGTATGCAAGAATAGTTAGCAGATACAACTACGTATAAGCATAAAGCAATTTTTCTTAACGTTTTTCCGAACTATCTTATTGTTATATAAAGTTCATGAACTGACATCTCTGAGGACGATGACGGACTATAGGTAGGCTTAGAAGAACCGGGACAGCTTTTTGGCTGAATAAGTGCTTCGCGAAAATCGGCAATTGGAGGTAAGAGCTGGGTTTATCAAAGGAATGAGAAATATTTTGTGATCTTATTGTTTAACCTCATTTTATAGGAACAAAATATGTTACTGCAGAATGAATTAAAGGAATCGGAGATGCCTTTTTAAAATTCAGAGCCAAGTTGCGATTACGAGAGGAAAAAATAAAATTACCGATCGTGGGAGCTAATAGAATAATTGCTTAAATTTTTGCTTGATCTGAACGTTCGCCATGCAAAATTCGAATTTATCGCTGGGGCCTGGGGGGGAGGGGTTCAATTGGGGTGAAATCTCTTGGGAGATAGCCTACCCATCGAAGGGGGTACGGCTTTGTTTCCAACTGTGATCCACCGCATGGTAACCGATTTAACGAGTTTAGTTTTAACTAAATCTTAGTGCAGTGTAGAAGTGTAATTGCAAGTGCAACAACGAGGATGGCGGATTTGCAAAACGGTGTTGAAGTGGTATGCCATCTGGCTCCTGGTAGCCGTTTTAATTCAAATGTTTTAGTGTGTGAAAATCTACATACATACCACAAAAATAACCTTGATGCTGGGTATGAAATTATAATTGAATAATTGAATTTTCATTTACTAAAATGATATTGCTTTTTTAAAGTGGTTTTCGCTGTAGCGAATCAAAGAACGGTTGCCCGGCAAGGCTTTTAGAAGATGGGGCATATTTTATGACCACTGGCCATGATGGGCACGATAACAAAGAAGATCATTTGAAGTATTGTGCCATGAAACAACGAATGTTGGAGAGGGCACGTGACACACGACAAAGAAGTCGGATGATTTTTGAAGAAATAGGGATAAAACACCCTAAATAGCAGCGTAATGTTCTTAATCTATTGGTGGTTTTTTTTATCCATGTCGCGTGGTTTGACAAAAAACGTCACTCACGCAGAATTTGACGACACGTCACGGGTAAACGCAGCCGATGCCAGACGACAGAGATAGGTTTAAGTCTTCTTATACCCCCATCTAGCGGTACAATGCGTGAAACCTTTTGCACCTAGATTTGAATCCATCTAGCGGTCAAATCAAGAACATCTTCAAGTTCTGTGGATGGGATCGAAACGTTCTAGTGTCGGCAAGTATAGTTGTATTGTCAGCATGTAAAGTTCTAGTGTC
Source organism: Daphnia magna (assembly GCF_020631705.1). NCBI lineage: Eukaryota > Metazoa > Arthropoda > Branchiopoda > Diplostraca > Daphniidae > Daphnia > Daphnia magna. The sequence goes on along the minus strand of NW_025533130.1, from coordinate 171,425 downwards.
GACATATAAAGTTCTAGTGTCGACATGTAACGTTCTAGTGCCAGCATGTAAAGTTCTAGTGTCGGTATCGAAAAGTTCTAGTGTCGCCACGTAAAGTTCTAGTGTCGCCACGTAAAGTTCTAGTGTCGGCATGTAAAGTTCTATTGTCGGGATCAAAAAGTTCTAGTGTCGGGATCAAAAAGTTGTAGTGTCGGGATTGAAAAGTTCTAGTGTCGGGATTCAAAAGTTCTAGTGTCGGGATCAAAACGTTCTAGTGTCGGGATGGAAAAGTGGAAGTGTCATTATCGAAAAGTTCTAGTGTCGCCACGCAAAGTTTTAGTGTCGGCATGTAAAGTTCTTGTGTCGGGATCGAAAAGTTCTAGTGTCGGCATCGAAAAGTTCTATTTTTAGAACGGTCCAGTGTCGGAGCAAAAAGGTCCAGTGTCGCCATGTAAAGTTCTACAGTCGGAGAAAAAAGGTCTAGTGTCGGAACTTTTCTTCCCACTTCGAGTCTTTCCCTATTGGTTGGCTAAAATTTAGTGCCTCCCCTTCACCGCCGTTCTAGTGTCGGCGCCAGAAGTTCTACTGTCGGGACCAAACGTTCTAGTGTCGAGTACGAAAAGTTCTAGTTGTAAAACGGTCTAGTGTCTACATGCCGATCCCATCCACAGAACTTGAAGATGTTCTTGATTTGACCGCTAGATGGATTCAAATCTAGGTGCAAAAGGTTTCACGCATTGTACCGCTAGATGGGGGTATAAGAAGACTTAAACCTATCTCTGTCGTCTGGCATCGGCTGCGTTTACCCGTGACGTGTCGTCAAATTCTGCGTGAGTGACGTTTTTTGTCAAACCACGCGACATGGATAAAAAAAACCACCAATAGATTAAGAACATTACGCTGCTATTTAGGGTGTTTTAACAGATGCCTTTTCTGGCCGTTTTACACCAAACAGACATTTTTGAAAATGTTTCAATTTGACGGAATTTGTCAAATTAAGGGGCAAACAATACGAAAATACCGTTAAATAGATCAGCTCTTACTTGTTAATTTAGCATCAGAGCAGACATAATTATCTACCGTTTGGTTTCTCATTTCTCCTGTCAGATATCATTTATCTGGAACGGCAACCCCGCATTCTACCTGCCAAATTCGAAAAATTATTTTTTACAACTGTGTTTAATTTCTGTAATTAGATTATCTCGAAACAAAACTTTTATTCACGTTATTATTTTATATTATAATTTATTATATATATATATATATATTATTTTATGTTAAGAAATAATTAAAAATCAAATGCCAAAACGGTGGGCCGAATGGGCCAGGGCTGCCACGAACAGGGTAATTACCCTTTTTGGGGTTTTTCGATGGTCGTTTTTCAAGACAGGGTAAACAGGGACCCTGTAGGGTAAAATGACTTTTTGGCCGAATTTTACCCTTTTCTTAGGGTAAAACACTTTTTGGAAATTCATACTGCCAAAGGCCGAAAACTTCCTTGACGAACAATTATTTGCTATTTATCTTTCATATTTTGGTGATCGGTCGGTAGGGGACTCTACTTGACCATATAAATGGCTAATGCCTAATGGCCTAATCCTATAATGATGGTGTGTGGTCTGCTATATGGCCTTTTGAATTTCGGCTGCTTGTCACGTTAATGACGTACCTATACGCTATTTTGCATTACCTGATGATAAACTTGAACGAAAGATGATTAAAAGCACGATGAATTAAAAGATATTGAATTTGAAAGAAAGCTTTAAAATGGCAGAAATATCAGAAAATCCCATAGGACAGGCATTGCTTGATTGTCTTGAAAGCGGTCTTGATGATCTTTTTGAAAAAACAACTTTAGATGGCCGTGCATCTGAAATTGTTGAGTTAGTCGCTGTTGGATATAATGAAAATGGCTCAGTTTTATTTGATATTGATACCAATGAAGAGCTGAAAGAGGACTCTAGCAAAATTAGATTGTTATTATGGGCTCCCTTATCAGCCCGCCAGTTTCCTCTACAACATCCATTTGTCTGCTACAGAAAGTAAACACGTCTACAAAAAAATTAATCATAAATCAAGAACAGGAGGTCAAATAAAAATTACAAGATTACCTGATAACGAAGGAATTTCGTAATCCAATTATGAATGGAACGGAAGGTAATTTCAAGGGAAAAAATTAAAACTAAAACTACAACGGGCGAAACTCTGTAAGCCGCCATGCAAGAACTGTTACTAGTTCGTGTCCAATTTTTGTTTTAACAATTTCATCGAACTGGCAACTTCGGACGTTAGCCAACTCTATATGGGAAAATGGTTTATTATTAAATTATATAAAAAATATGGGGGGTACATTACAGTATGGAATACATAAAAACAAAATAATAAATTAATTTAATGATTAGTTTGGGAGATATAGGGGGAAAACGAAAACCGTCCCGGTTTACTCCAGTCTCCCCCTAAGACAACAGGCTGACATCCGGGAATTTGTAGGACACGGCGAATCTCAAAACAGCCCTTTTGACTGTCAACCCTTAAAAATTTTCTTGAAACAATTCCAACAAATAGATTACCGTAACAGTGATAATAGTTAATGCAAAGTGTTTAAAATGTGAACAACAAATTTATTGTCCATTTGCAACCTAGTTTTTTTCAATTAAGAAAATGTTTGCGTTAACTTTCAGTGTATCCAAAACTGCAATTTTTTCCTCGTTAATGGTTGTTTACCAATGTGACGGATTGATGGAAATAAAAAGTAAAAAAGAATTTAATGCATATTTAATTATCCGCGTTTAAACAACAAAAAAGGGATGTTACAATGTTCACATTTTGATAATTGTAACAGATAAAAAGTGGTACATAAAACAGCCTTAATTAGGTGGTTATAAACCCCCTATAAGTTGTAGTAGAAAAAAAAAATAATTTTTCGGTACTTATAACCCCCCCTCCAGTTTAACAAGTTTTGGGGGGTTATGAGCACCCAAAATTGAACAAATTTTTTAATAGTGTACAGAATTTCACTACTGTTCATGGACGGGGATTTGAACCCAAGATATAAAGCATTCCTGTCTCATGTTCTACTATCATGCTGTGAGAAATGCTATGTATTATCTAAGTTTTTAACAAGTTAGGTCTTAATCAGATTTGTTTTTAAGTATAAACCAAAGCAGAGGTAAAATTTCGGAAGTAAGGGGCGTTTGGCTTTATTACTACAGGAATAATCTGTCCTTACCTTCAACTATACCCCTGCAAAGGAAGCAACGCGAATTAGCAGGTGCATCTTGCCCATTGCCATGCCACGGTACTACCCTGTCAGCACAAACATTGCAAAATAAATGGCCACAAGGCCTGAAAAAAAAAGATTTAGGATTGTTGAAACAAATTTCACAAATCATGTCGACGAAATGATGTTGCTGCTGATCCTCTTCGACGATCGGTGGCGGTATCTGCACTTGGTCCTCAGCAACGTCAATATCTATTCCAGCATCAACTATAGCTTCTCGTACGAGATCGTCAAAATCTTGTATTCCCGGTACTGCAACTGGAACCAAAACAGGACCATGTGGCTCTTCGCCCTAAAAGTACGGTTTAAAAAATTCTTGTTTTATCGAAATGGAATTTCATTATTTCTGTAAAACAGTTGCTGGTTAGCTTACGAGCAAGTGGACTGCAGCACCAATAGCTCCACCACCCATTCCGCGTCCTCGACGTCGGACCTCTCTTTCGTTCCCTAGTTGTGCACCGTCCTCTACCTAATGAAGAGGGATAAATGATTATAGTATACCCAACCAACAAATCAAAAAAATTAAAAAACTTACTAGTGGAACATTTCCCATACGACCACCACGTCCAGCATCAGCAAGCCGACGGACACCAGCAGCTCGATGGACACCACCAGCCCGACGGACAACAGCAGCTCGGCGGACACCATCCCCTCGTCGAACACCATCCCCTCGTCGAACACCATCACCTCGTCAAACACCACGATGTCGACGGACACGAGCAGCTCTTCGATTGACGTCAGGTCCAACATCAGCGCCTTGTTGGTCTTCTTCCTGATAAATAAACAGTATTATTATTACATCGAAAATAAATTATTATCTGTTAGTACTAACCAAAGACTGATCGGAAACAGAGTTTTCATGGTCTGATTCAAAGGGATCTGTTATCGATACGCACTGACTTTACACTGTAGGTAATTTTCGTAACTCTGTATTGTTTTACGGGCACGTTTAATCGAACTGACATTTAAGTGTTACAAAACGGTTATATTGAAAACGATTGACGCGACTGTAACTGGCGAATTCTCGTGTGTAATTAACGCCGCCAAACGTGTTCTTACCTTGTCGTTACGTCGTCTGCGTTCCCCTGCCTCCGTTCTCGCCTATGGCACAATACCGATCGCGACAAAGACTCTTCTTGCTATTTCGGAGTTGTAGGATTCGGAACATAGCCGGCTCTGCGTTCGTAAGCGGACGCACCATCCGTATCCCAAGACTCTAACAAGCAGAGTTTCACAGCCGGGCGGTGAAGTTCGGAGGTTTTGGTAGCCGAACGAAGGTGAACGATTGCGGAACGGACTACGCCATCAGGGCCGGAAAACACCTTGACGACACGAGCGATTGGCCATTCTCCACGGGGTGTATCTGGCTCGATAACGATCACGATGTCGCCAACGTTGAGATTCTTTTGTCCATATAGCCATTTTCGTCGTTCCGTAAGGCTGGGAAGATACTCTCTCATCCAACGTCTCCAGAAACAATCAGTTAGGTACTGAGCAATGCGGTACTTCCTTTTGGTCGTCATATCGTTTTCGTCGAACAGATCAAAAGGTATGTACGGATTTTCGTGTCCAAGGAGAAGATGATTTGGCGTAATGGGTTCAGGATCCGCCGGGTTTACACTTACATACGTTAATGGGCGGCCGTTGAGAAGTTTCTCCACTTGAATTAGCGTGGTGACCAAAGTATCGTCAGTCAGAGTTTGCTCGTTGAGTACGAATCTTAAGGCACGTTTTGACGATTGAACTAGACGTTCCCAGGTTCCACCAAAATGTGGCGCGGAAGGTGGGTTGAAACTCCAAGTCACCGTTCTTCGTTTTCGCCCATCTTGAATGGCTAACTGTTCCATCCGACGGAGACACTCGGAAAATTCATGCACAGCTCCAACAAAATTCGTGCCATTATCGCTGTGATAATGTTTCGGAGTTGTACGGCGATCTTCAAAGCGACTGATGCAGTTGATGAAGGAGGAAGTGTCAAGAGAGTATGACATTTCCAGGTGCACGGCTCTTGATGACATGCAAGTAAATAAACAGGCCCAGCGTTTTACCTTCCGTCTGAATATCGTTACGTTGTACGGGCCAAAGAAATCTACTCCGGTGTGTGAAAAGGCGGGGGAGAAAGGCGGGGAGAAAGGCTTCAGACGGTAACCGGGAAGAGCGGCCATCATTGGACAAAGTGCCTTTGCGTAGTGTTGCTTGCATTTGAAACACTTGTTTATAATTCTTCTCACCGTTTTTCGTCCGCGTTGAACCCAGTAGAGTTTACGTAATTCGTGAAAGGTTCTCTCTGTAGTGGAGTGTACGAACTCGAGGTGAAGACTATAAATCAGCAATTCCGTGATTTTTTCGTCGGCTGGGAGTATGATCGGATGGCGGGCTTCCGGCGGGGCTGGAGCATTTTCAATACGTCCTCCGACCCGTAAAACTCCTTGATGGTCGACGAATGGCATTAACGTGATTAGGCTTGAACCGGGATCGAGCTGCTTTCCCTCCTTTATATTACTGTAATCTTCAGGAAAGGCAGACATCTGGGCGCGCCTAAATAATTCCGCTTCCGCATTCTTGACCTCGGTTTCCGATAGTTTGCCGAAATCACGATGGGTTTTTTCTTTCCGAGCGTTATTAATGAAACGTTTGACGTAGCCGACGACGCCGACTAAAAACGGATAGCGGGAGGTGTACGTGGTAAGCCGGTCAATGGAATCGATTACGTGTAGTGTCGCACCAACCCATCTCGTACAGCGAACTTCGGGATCCTTTATTTCGTCAATTCCCTGTTTTACATCGGGGAAGGCCGGCCAGTTTTGCGGTGATTGATAGAGGAAAGATGGTCCGGTAAAGAAACGATGTTCGTTGGAAAATTCTGTGGATGTGACGCCACGGCTGACGTCGTCTGCTGGGTTTTGAGTTGTAGGGACATAACGCCATTGACTACTTTCGGACGACTCCAATATTTCGCCTATTCGGTTTCCAACGTAAACATGAAATCGATAGTGTGGAGAGTTAATCCATCTCAAAACCGTTGTGGAGTCCGACCAGAATGTGGCTTGGTCGATTTTTAGTCGGAGTTCTGACTTGATCAATGATGCTAGACGGGCGGCGAGTAATGCTGCACACAGCTCAAGTCTGGGAATCGAAACGTATTTGATGGGTGCCACTCTTGCCTTGGCCATGACAAATGACACCTTAACGCCGTCGGGATTGTCAAATCGGAGATAGGCGATGGCACCAAATGCTGATTCGGATGCGTCAGCAAACAGATGAAGTCCCACACCTCGCGCTTTTGGTAGCTCTGGGTTAAAACATCGTGAGATGGAGAGCGGTTTTAGCTTCGAGAGGGAGACGGCCCAATGTTGCCACTCATCGACGGTCGTATGGTCTAGTTGATCGTCTCAGCCAACCGATTTTCTGCATACAGCTTGCAGGATAAGTTTTGCGTGTAGCAACACCGGTGAAAGAAATCCAAATGGGTCGTAGACGCTTGACGTTTCTCGAAGTATTTCTCGTTTCGTCGCTCCATCAAGTTTTATGCTTGCGCTCACCACAAACGAATCGCTGCCGTAGTCGAGTGAGAGCCCCAGCGTCCGCTCTATGGGCATTCCGTGTAGGGCTAAATCGATGGATGAGACTGGATTGCCAGGCAACGACAATAGAACTTTTGAACATGATGAACCCCATTGGGCGAGTTCGAATCCTCCTCGAAGTAGAACGTCTGCCACCCTTTTTGCGTGCTGAACAGCTTCTTTGGCAGTTGGAATTGATGTCAACCAATTATCCACGTAAAAATGATCGATTATTTGGTTGGTAACGTCGGCCGCATCAATCCCGCCGTCTTCGGCTGCTTGACGTAGAACGTGAGCACAAATTGTCGGAGAGCAAACTGCGCCGAAGGGTTGCACGTTCATTTGGTAAACGGAGGGTGGTTCCTGTATACCCGGGTCGCGATAGAAAAAGCGAAGTGCCGGCCCGTCTTTTGGCCGCACCCTTACTTGGTGGAACATTTTAACAATATCCGCGCTCAACGCTATCGGATGTTGTCGGAAACGTATCAGCACACCAATGAGGTTGGTTAGCAGGTCGGGTCCTTTCAGCAGGGCAGAGTTCAGCGACATTCCCTTGTAGTACGCGGAGGCATCAAAGACCGGGCGGCATTTTTCAGGTTTCTTCGGATTTATCACCGGATGGTGAGGCAGAAACCAGGTTCGGCCAGCTGGACGATAGTTAACCTCCTCAGCTGAGAGTTTTCGGGCGTGACCAAGGCTGATATACTCGTTGATTGCTGCGGAGTACCTTTTACCAAGGTTTTCGTCGGCGATGAGTCTTCGTTCTAGCTTGAGGAAGCGCGCTAGTGTAGACTGGCTGTTGTCGGGCAGGTTCGGCTCTTCGTTTTTCCAGTCCCGACTCGTATCGATCGCCTAAGAATTTCGTCGTTTCGTTAAGGATCTTGTTCGCGCGTAATTCTTCTTCGCTAATCGGCACCTTGACTCCTGCTCGGGCTTCGTAAGTCTCGGTGAGTAGAAAGCGATCAATTGCATTCACAAGATCTTGGTCGGGTGGGGGCGCTAATGAGAGCGAGTTACACTGCAGTTGTGCAACGGCGGCTGGAGAGATCGGTCCAGCTATACACCATCCAAAGGCTGTTCGTAGTCCTCGTGGGGCCCGCTCGTTCAACGGATCTCTTTTGATTTCCAGGACCTCTTGCGGCGCCATATCACACGAGCCGATCAACACGTTAACGTCCACGGAATTTTGGGTGGGAACTTTCAATCCGGCTAGATGAGGCCAATCCTTAACCAACTTCTTTAGGTCAACGTTTTCGTTTCTGATTCTTAAGACGGGAACGGAGTAACAGTTCGGGATTTCGAAGGAACTGCTTTTGTCCAAAGAAGAGATTCTGAAAGACACCTTTGTTGTATTCGCGGTTGGGTCGCGGCCGTGATACGTTCCGATTCTTGAAATTCCCTTCTCGCCTTGAAGTCCCAATTCGTTTGCAAGCGCGTTGGTTATCATTGAGATTTGGCTTCCAGGATCCAGCAATCCATAACCGATCCAGGTTCGGCCATTAGCTTCAATTAACATAGGGACGATAGGCAGCAAGGTCGTTTCACTTTCGTAGCCGTAGGAGACCAAGCCATTAAACGGGCTCTTTTGAGACGAGGATGACATCGGGCTCGATCGTGGCGTTTTCGGGTACATCCGCGGTGCTCCGTGGAGAAGAGGGTGGTGAAGACGTTTACACTCGTCCGTTCCACATTCCTTTTCCTTCGTACACTCGGAACTTAGATGGCGGTCGTCGAGACACCGGTAACAGCATCTTTTTTCTTTGACGATTTCTGATCGTTCCGTGGGATTTAAGGCTTTAAACTTCTCACAGAGGTGAAGGCGATGAGCACCGTTACAATGTGGGCAGGACGCAATTTTTACGGTCGTAGAAAAGACCATGGGGGTCGTGGTCGATTTCTTCTGTTTTTCGTTCGACGACCTGTGGACGTTTTCTCGAGTTTTCGGATGACTGCCTTGCTGGGGTGTGGGGTTGACGCCAATACGGACGAAGTATTCCGCCATCGTAACGTCATCGAGCCACGTGTCCAGGTCGAGTATCGTAGGCAATTTATCTTGAATTCGATAGCTCACTTCGGCCCATTTACTGCGTAAGGTGGGCGGCAATTTTCCAACCAATTGAGCCAAGGTTGTACTGCTGTGTAGTTCCAGTCCATATCCACCCAGTTGCAAAGTTGCGACGACTGAACGGAGTGTGGACGAAAACTGCTTTAACGATTCGTAGTCGTTATCTTTAAACGAAGGTAGCTTTAAGAGAGATGAAGAGCAAGCGGTTGAAACGATTCTTGGATTTCCGAACTTCCGATGCAGCTCTTTCAATGCAAAGGAGTATAATCCAGGGTTGAGTAGAACTTCGCCAAGATTGTTCTGAATTTCGGTCGTCAAACTTGCACGTAGATGATGTTGACGTTCAGCATCGCTGAAACATGTGTCGTGAATTTGAACCTTGAATGACTGTATAAACATAGGCCAGTTTATCGGGTTGCCGTCAAACTTCGGTGGTTCAGCTTTCGGCGGTCTCGATGATGAACGAAATGTCGGAGGTGCGTCATGACGATTCACGGCGAATATCCAGGCATCAGGAGAATACACCGTTGCTTGTGGAGCGTGAACTGGTCTTTGTGGCGGAAACGTTTGTTGCGTAACTCGGTTGTGGACGGGTAGCGACGACATCGTGGTTGTTGGAATCAGTGACGGACGAGCGCTTGAGGTGAATTGCTGAGCTATACTTGGATTTGGCTGGTTGAATACGTTTGGTGGTACGTAGCTGAAGGCGTTGGTATTTAGCTTTGGAATCGACGAGGACGGCTGGTCGGACGTAGACGGCTGTTCTGACGCAGCCGGCTCGTATTGAGAGCATGGTTGCGTTGACGTTGCTGTCCCACACGGTATACGGAAATTTGGGATAAGCGTAGCAGGTTGATGAGATGGGACGAAAGAAGGTTTCCAGACATCTGTTTTGTCAAACCCGGACGTTTCCATTTCATCGTTCTCTTCGGCCACTGCTAATTCGTCTGCGAGCTGTTTGCGTAACAAGGAGCCAGTGTAGCGTTGTTTCTCCAGCTCCATTTGCAATTGTCGTTCCTTACGTGCTGCTTCAACCCGTCTTTCTTCTGCCTTTCTGGCGGTTTCAAACTGCTGCATACGTTCTTCCTCTGCCTTCCTGTTAATTTCGAACTGCTGCATACGTTCATCCTCTTCGGCTTGCTGTAAGGCTTCAGCTCTTTCCTGTTGAATCTTTAGTTGCATTTCCTTTTCTAGCCGCTCTGCCTCTTGAAGTTTACGGCGTGTCGATGAGGCTGATGAACGGTTAGAAGTGCTACTGCGGCTGGAACCTGCAACTGATCTTGCGCGGGCTTGACAGGAATCTAAGTAGTTGGCCACGTCAGCTAACGCCTTCGAATGTTTGATGGAAATATCAATTCCCCAGCTGGTTTCTCTGTCCAGCTCTTCACCGTCGAACTTACAGACTTCCACGTAGCGATGGTGAATTCTTTCAACTATGTCGTATGCACGGACCAAGCCAACTCGATATACGTTGACTGTATCAACATCTTCTAGCATCCGGACGGCAAGGAGAGCTTGATTGAGTGATTTCGTGTGAATTCTCTTTGCCTGAGTACGGTAATGCTTTAGTTCAGCAGGATCGTTGGTCGTTTGCCATTCTTCCAATTCCTCCTCCGGTTCTTCTTCTTGAATAGCTTCAAGGGGAAAGGCGTCGTTGGCCATGCTTGAATGACAACGGATGACGTAAGGGAGCAATTTGCGGAATGGATACGTGATCTGCCACGCGGGACTGATTTGCGAATAAACACGTTACACGTTATTTAAGACACGAGCTTGTCAACGAGACGGGTACAAGCTTAGGTTTTCGACAATCAAGTTATTAGGACAGTACTTCGAGCGTAGACGACTCAGGGTGCTATAGGGCGAGCACGTGTGAACGTAAATCGTCTAATTAAGTTCTGTTCTAAAAGTAACGCTTGATTGTAGATCCTCTCACTGAGAGACAATGTCGGCATGAATATTCGTGCTGTGGCGAAAACGATGTGGACGATACAGAGTGATAAGACGACTACAATTTACGTATCAGTTCGTTGGGATTCACGATTCCCGGTCGATGCACCAAAATGTTATCGATACGCACTGACTTTACACTGTAGGTAATTTTCGTAACTCTGTATTGTTTTACGGGCACGTTTAATCGAACTGACATTTAAGTGTTACAAAACTGTTATATTGAAAACGATTGACGCGACTGTAACTGGCGAATTCTCGTGTGTAATTAACGCCGCCAAACGTGTTCTTCCCTTGTCGTTACGTCGTCTGCGTTCCCCTGCCTCCGTTCTCGCCTATGGCACAATACCGATCGCGACAAAGCCTCTTCTTGCTATTTCGGAGTTGTAGGATTCGGAACAGGATCAGCTAAAAGGCCGCCTAATGGTGCAGGATTATGCAGAGGTTCGAAAAATCTCGAACACATTTCAAGAAACTGGTAAACCGTTATTTCACGGTTGTCCAAAGATTGGCAAAAAGTCCTAATACGCACATCCTTTTCTGTTTGTTTCTTGGCATGTTCTCGTCGAATAAGCCGTCCTGATCGGGCGAGGTTGTAGTCCTTTACGGCACTTGCTTCTACTTTTTGCAAGTACTCTTGGGAAGAAATAAAACAGTTTTACCACAGTAGGAAAAAAGATGTTATGCAAAAAAGTAGGGGGTATAGATTAAATTAAAAATATATATATTAATAAAAATTAGAATAAAATATTAAGAAATCCGGCAAAAAACAAAAAAAAGTATTATCGAGCAATTACGAAGCCCCTAATAAATTACTTTATAATAAAAAATTACCGATAAAGGTCCAGAAACTCTGATGATATTTTCCACATTGCCTGTTGAACCATCGGTGGAAAGATTCTACCTCATTCATTGTACGCCTGGGCTGCCCATTGACGCTAAAACGATCTGGAGTGACTATAAGGAACCAATAACTTCCCATGTATTCATAAATGATTTGCATTTTAGCCCTGACATCAGGAGTTTCATCTTGCAGTAAGACAACTGATGATTGGCAGATATCCTAGTAAAATTTTCATATTATTAAAATAATCAAAAGCTATGAGAAAAAAATTGCAGAACCATAAACCCTTGGTGAGCTTGTGCGGCAGGCAACAAAGCGAGTGCAATAAGCATTTTAACAATTTTCTTGACATTTGGTCGGTGCATATAAGACTGTCGTAATCCTTCTGTACAAACTTTTCGGAAAATTGCCTGAAACAAATATTTATTACGAAAATATAAAACTATCAATTTTTCGAAATACAACAATGATAACTTACCTGTCCAAAATGAAACCAGCACCCGCGAGAATGGCCACCTGGAAATGCATGCTCCATTGCATTAAGAATAGCAAATTCGTAGTCGGATACCATTCGGATAATTCCGACACCTTCCCCGGGCACAGTTCTTAAGACATGTAGAATACGATCAAGAACCAACTGGTATAGTGATTGTGTCTTTTCAGACATGACAGCATAAGCCAGTGGAAACATCTAAAAAAAAGTAAATAATCTTGGTATTTCAATAATTTCAAACATATACAGTACCCACGCCAGGTATTGGATCACCTCGGTCCAAAAAAGGCGTTTTAACCCGCGCGAGATAGGCCTAACGGTGTCTCGCGCGTGAATTTTTTTTACATACTAAGATTGCTCGTACGAGGTTAATTTTTTTTTATCAGAAAGATAAAGAACTAGTCTTTATCTTTCTGATTTTTAATTTGTAAAAAATATAGTTGTTGTATGGGAAAAAGGATCATTTTGAAATATTGGATCACCCCCGACATGTGCTGCATTCGTTGTCCCTACCCGCGGCTATGCCGTCGGGAAACTTGATTGTAATTTGGGTCCCTTTTTCACCATTTGACCCTCTCCCATATCCGACGGCATAGCCGCGGGTAGGGACAACGAATGCAACACATGTCGGGGGTGATCCAATATTTCAAAATGATCCTTTTTCCCATATAACAACTATACTTTTTACAAATTAAAAATCAGAAAGATAAAGACTAATTCTTTATCTTTCCGATTAAAAAAAATTAACCTCGTACGAGCAATCTTAGTATTTTAAAAAAATTCACGCGCGAGACACCGTTAGGCCTATCTCGCGCGGGTTAAAACGCCGTTTTTGGACCGAGGTGATCCAATACCTGGCGTGGGTACTGTACATACATATCTATATGCCGCAACGTGCAACGTGAATAACTGCGAAAACAGCAACGGCAAAGTGGCAAACGTTCCGTCGCATGCTATTTCTTCTGACGTTCGAAGCAGTGGTAGCATGGCCAGACTGATAAACACGAGAGCAGTGCCGGTTGGAGTTGAAACTCGTCCATGATAGAAAATTGAAGTTCCATCTGCTGTTTTACTAAAATACAAGCAAGTTTAATAATAGACCATACATTACATTTTAGCTGATGGAAGCAACGAAAGTTTAGATTAAAAACAATACAATTCATGAATATATGGTTATTGAAACTCCCCAATGAGTAAGACGCGGCAAGCGTTAGCTGAGCTAAATTTAAGTTTGGCTTAATATCGTGTAAAAAATTATAGAGAACTACGTACTTGTATAGCTCGCTAGCTATTAAGGAAGCCTCTGCTTCGTCTATCGTTTGTGGCACTGGAGGTTGCGCTGATCGTCTTGCACGCTGCATTGCACGTTCGAGGTTGGCGTCATACGCTATCGGCACTCCAGGATTCCTAGAGGATGAATAAGGAATCATAAGTTTGAAATTAAATTGCTGTACATTATACGGTATGCCTCACATGTCGCGACTTTCTTCAAAAATCATCCGACTTCTTTGTCGTGTGTCACGTGCCCTCTCCAACATTCGTTGTTTCATGGCACAATACTTCAAATGATCTTCTTTGTTATCGTGCCCATCATGGCCAGTGGTCATAAAATATGCCCCATCTTCTAAAAGCCTTGCCGGGCAACCGTTCTTTGATTCGCTACAGCGAAAACCACTTTAAAAAAGCAATATCATTTTAGTAAATGAAAATTCAATTATTCAATTATAATTTCATACCCAGCATCAAGGTTATTTTTGTGGTATGTATGTAGATTTTCACACACTAAAACATTTGAATTAAAACGGCTACCAGGAGCCAGATGGCATACCACTTCAACACCGTTTTGCAAATCCGCCATCCTCGTTGTTGCACTTGCAATTACACTTCTACACTGCACTAAGATTTAGTTAAAACTAAACTCGTTAAATCGGTTACCATGCGGTGGATCACAGTTGGAAACAAAGCCGTACCCCCTTCGATGGGTAGGCTATCTCCCAAGAGATTTCACCCCAATTGAACCCCTCCCCCAGGCCCCAGCGATAAATTCGAATTTTGCATGGCGAACGTTCAGATCAAGCAAAAATTTAAGCAATTATTCTATTAGCTCCCACGATCGGTAATTTTATTTTTTCCTCTCGTAATCGCAACTTGGCTCTGAATTTTAAAAAGGCATCTCCGATTCCTTTAATTCATTCTGCAGTAACATATTTTGTTCCTATAAAATGAGGTTAAACAATAAGATCACAAAATATTTCTCATTCCTTTGATAAACCCAGCTCTTACCTCCAATTGCCGATTTTCGCGAAGCACTTATTCAGCCAAAAGCTGTCCCGGTTCTTCTAAGCCTACCTATAGTCCGTCATCGTCCTCAGAGATGTCAGTTCATGAACTTTATATAACAATAAGATAGTTCGGAAAAACGTTAAGAAAAATTGCTTTATGCTTATACGTAGTTGTATCTGCTAACTATTCTTGCATACAAGCACTCTACCGACTTGCGCTCCTTTTCGATTACTTCTGAGAGTTTTTCTATGATTTTCTCACGTTCATGGTTTTCAATCATTAGAAGAAGTTCCATTTCCTCTTCCAATGTTAACGGCGTTTCAGATTCCGAAGCGTTCCATCCCGTGTTTTTCTCAGATGATGCTGATTCTGCCGAATGACCAGTAATCTCAATAACCGTAACATGGCACGTATTTTCTGTTGAATACTGACCTCTGTTTTTTTTCTGTTGAATAGGTGACGGCTCTTGAATGCTTATCATCAACCCGACTTCAATTAAATGTGGCTGGCCTTTTGATATTTCTAGATCCTGTTCCACTATATGTTTCTCGATTCACAATTCAGGATTGGGGACTCCAGGATCAGGTAGGCCTATAGCTGTTCAGCTGGTTCAGAACCTTCACGGGCAGAACCAATTCCAGCCTTTACTCAACATCATGTCCACTAGGCCCCACATCTGATAAAGCTGCTGGTTTTACGGTTTCCGAAACTGTGTTCTGGATCGTGGCAATCGTAGGAGCTCAGAAGTAGATGCTTGCAGTTTCAGTTGTCTTTTTAGCTGCGTAAAGATACGCTGTGCCTAAAGAAGAAAACATTTAGAGCTCAGTTTATTTATATAAAATAAGTGTCAGGATTGGTCTTACTTCCCATGAAAAAATAAACTTGACGCGCTACATGTCAGTTCTACACATAATTGTGCTTCTCGATGTTTCGCCACAGATCCGACACTCACATCGCATAATGAATTTAGGCAAGCAACGACTCTTGTTTCTTAAGTTCAATTGTCATAGCATCGAAATCATCAGGTGAACTAACTCCAACACCTGATAGAGGTGGAATGTACCTAATATTTTAGAGAAGTATGGTAAAACAATATAAACGAGTAAATCCAACTGGCTTTCAAAACCCAATCGGATGATCCACCTACTTCCTTTATATATAGTCTACTGATATCCTGCCAACATCTTTAAATAAATCAGTAGGGCTACTGCTTTAATAGTGGAGGGTATCGAAATATAAGGTCTATGTAGAGTTCTACTGACTAATAATATTTAAATAGCCTTATTATTTGAGTGCCAGCAAAAAGTGAACGACTAGACTATATACGAATATAGACATTCCAAGACACGATGAGTCAAGTTTAATGTCGGGCAAAGTACAATACTAAGATTTTGCACGTTCATTTTGTTATAAATCGCTCCTGAAAAGCATCCAGACTACGTCGTCAATAACATGAAACGGAAAAGGTGAGGCATTATTTTAATTATTTTACCGAGTTTAATTTTTCTACCTTTTCTATCACATGTTCCATGAGCACCATCAACCAAGATAACAGTGGTCTGTTGTAGGGGAGGGTGGGGCTAGTTGGTACAATTTTTTTATTTCTTCTCTGGTTTCTTTAATTTTTCATATTTTAACACCCAAAAAATTGTAAAAGAAAGCTCAGATATCCAGCTTTCTCGTGCTATTTTTTTATTTGATCTACGTTGAAGAATTCATATCGAAATCAACGTTCAAAAAGCTAAAGAAAATTTGCCTACATGCCCCACTAACGGGGTAAGTTGGCAGTGGTAGTGGGGTAAGTTGGCCCCATGTATTTCAAATACGGATTTCAGTGAAATGTTGATGTTGTAAACAAACTAGAATAACATTACAATAAACAAAAATCCTATAGTTATTTTAGAGTGGGAAACTCAGAAATAAGTTGTGATAACTTACATAAAGATTAATAGCCTTAAATGCAAAAAATTAAAAAAATATACATAATTCAGGCAAACATTTCACAGGTGAACATCGTATAAAGTGAAACACTTAAAATTTGCCAAATTTTGGCCTCTAATGCATACCACTGTTCACCATAAGTCATATCTAGCAAAAATTTCTTACAATTCTTACAAAAAAATCTTACAATTCCCTGACATTTTGACAGGCCATGTACTCTATACATATGCATGTATAATGCCTATGCCGACATGCCCCATGTTGCAATGTATCAACTTGCCCCAACGCGGGGTTTATTCAAATAAAAATTTTTATTACTCCTTTATAATTGATTAAAACAAATCCATTGTTACAGTTCGATAGAGGACACAATTTTCTATAAAACTAATATTTTTTCAAAATTATATGCATACCAAGAAAAGATCAAATTGATGAATACCAAGCACGCAACTATTGTGGATTTGACGCAAAAAATTTTGTTATTTTCTATTTCCTAAACTATTTGGGATAAATTTATAAAACTTTGCACAAATGTGCGCACGATAAACATCTTTGACTATGAATTATTTCAATAAAACCTCTTTCACACAATTTGTCTAAATTAAGAATTGCAAACTTGCTCTCCTGCCAACTAGCCCCACTCTCCCTATATATAGGTAATTGCCGAATAAGATTGCTGAAGGTCTCCTCTTGAAGTTGGCTATCTACGATAGATATAAGACGTCCTCGAATTTGGATAAAAGCTCATTATAGTTAAAATATTATCCGGCAGTTCCCTACAAAAGGCAGCAAAATGGTGTCATGGCATTCAACGAAAAATTATAACATTAAACAAAATGTACCGATCGTAGCAAGCGGCTTGCTTTGCCTAGAAATATACCCCGGTGGGTATATTTTAGAACTACGTTTTCTCGGTTGTTCTATGCTCGTCGGAGTTCAACTACGCGAGTCTTTAGTCAAGAACTTTGAAAAATTCCTTCTTGTTGCAATCCTAAATCAGGCAGGTGAGAAAGTAAGTCTTAAATAGGCTAAGGGAAAATGCAAATTTACCATAGTCTTGTAGTAGTAATTTGCAACAGCGAACTACAACAAGCAAATCTATACCGTCATGAGAACCACTTGTTTGGATGGCTAACTCTAATGGCACACCCAAAACAGGCAGATCATCTAAAAACAAGGCTTTGAAATTAAGTGAAACGAATTGTGACAGAAAAAATAGTACCTTCCAAAGATGTGGGAGGTTTGGTGTTATTTTTTTTAATTTTATCATTTGTATTTTGAGGATGCGTCTGATCTGTCGCTTGCCATGATATAATCAAGTTACGGCGTTCATTTGTGGAAATTCCTCTCGGCCAACGAACCTGTTCGATTGGGAACACGTCAACTGTACGACCATTCTGGCGCAGGAAAACTGCCCAGTCACGGCTAAAAGAATGGCCGAGTTCATTTCGACATGAATTTATTGGTTTCATGTATAAAATCATGTATTCAATACATACTACACAGTTTTAAAATATTTGGTTCGATCGTTTTCACAAGTTAGCCATTATCTATCCACCACTTCCGAATGTCTGGATACACTTTGGCCGTTCAAAATACTATTAGCTGGGAAAGGGACATACGAATGGGGGAGGAGGGGGGTTGGGGGATGCAGTAAGATTGTAACCGAAAACCCTCCCATCCCCACCCTGTTTCTAAGGGCAAAGCAAACGTTTTGGAAACGACTGCGCTTGGGGTTGAACCTTCAACTCTTCTGTTAGTTTGTGAAGTGTAAGCGTCAGGTCATTTAGTGTTTCCAGCAACGAAGATGCCTCGCAATCACCAAGTTCAAGAAGGATACCACCAAGTTCAAGATGGATTTGAGGATTTCGAAGTGGAAGGTGTGCTGAATCGAAGGTAATTGAAACTTTATTTTGTTTCTTTTTTATGTTAAATTAACTCACTTAATTGTATTTTTGTTCTTTTCCTTTTCCCGTTTTAGGATGGTGCGGTCGGGAACTGGACGTTCTAAAGTCCAATATTTACTCAAATACGTTGGGTATGCAGAGGCGGAGTGGACGGACTATGCGAATTGCGGAAATTGTCGGTCTCTGACCAGGAAATTCGTGCGCAACGGAGGGTAAGTGTTTTTTGTGTATTCATTTTTTTTTGTATTCAATTAATTTATTTTATCTTTTTGTTTCAGAGCTGTAACCGTCTACGAGGCTGGACCAGCCGGTGATCGGGGTGAGGTAGTTCTGGACGGGGAAGCCTCGCTCTATTGCGAGGCTTTCCTGGCCAGTGAAGCCTCGTCCTCGGGCATGGGCAATCCGGCCGAGGAAGGTGGGCAGCCGACCGACGAGTCCGCCGTGGAGCCACCGGCCATTGAGGAACCCGTTCTCGTGGATCTACCCGTCTCCATGGAGTTACCCGTCCCCCTGGAGCTACCCGCCCATGTGGAGGTACCTTGCCCCGTGGCTCAACCCGCTTCCGTGGCCCAACCCGATATCGTGGCGCAACCTGCTCTCGTGGTTCAACCCGCTCCTGTGGCCCACCCCGTTCGTGTGACCCAACCCGCTCCCGTGGTTCAACCAGCTCCTGTGGCTCAAGGTGCCGTAGCGGTAAGTAATTGTATTGTAATTTTTATTATTAATTTATGTAAAACTTTTTTTTAAACACAGAAACAGGCTTTGGGGTTGATTTACGAGGGTTTTCGGTTGCTCGGTCCTCTTTTGGGGCACTTGGGAAACCAAGGGCCTAGTCAGCAGGATGTGCAACCGAAACAGAAAGTAAAGCGTCGAAGGAGCGACCTTAATAAAATGAAAACCAGAAAGTGTAATAAGGTAAGTCCATGTTTTATGAATGTTAATTTATTGTTATTTATTTTGGGTTATTTTCTAGTGTCAACAGAAGGGGCACTACCAAAGGGACTGCCCAATTTAAATGATCTTTTTCGGTTTTTTTGTTTTTTATTTTTTTTTACGTGGAACTTGTATGGTTTTTGAAATTGCAATAAATAACGAAGTTTGTCGAAATAGGTGTTTTATCTTTTATTTTACATTGAGTGGTTTTTTTGCATTTTTGTTTGAGTCAGTCTTTTGGAATTGCGTCAGTCGTACGTGTGCAAGATTGGAAAAAGCAGAAGGGACACAGTATACATTGCGTGTTACTCAAGTTTGTTTTTGGAGGATTTACATTTCTACTGATTTTTCTACGTAAGTAATTGTGTTGAAATGATTGGTATTGTTTTGTCAGAGTAATAGAATACATATCAATCAGAGTACATATACATATACATATCAATCAGAGTAATAATAGTATTCTATTACTCTGCTCTGGTTTTGTCTTGACCAGAGTAATAGAATACTGGTGTAGCCACGCTTATGGCGGGCCCTCCCATTGCCTTTTTGGCCTGAAAGTCTTTCTGGCCCATAACGAAAGCGCCACAGCGGCTGTGTTGTGAACTTCTGATGTATTACGTTTTCGCTATGTTTTTGCTCATTTTCGTCGTCTGTACTTCAGAAAGTAAACAAAAAGTGGCTTAATTAATTAGTGTGAAAAAAAGTATGTATAAAAATATGGGTTGTTATAACAATAACAACCCTTAAAACTCAATTCATAGGTGGCGTTACGGTTATGGGACACTTAAATCGATATCTTGCCTCATTTTCTCACAATCGATACGCGAAACTTGCAGCAACTTTTGGGAAAAAATCCGAGAGGGGGAGTTAACATGGCCGTGGCTACACCAGTATTCTATTACTCTGTCTTGACGTTGAACATTCTCTGTTGGAAAAAATGTTTTTGGCAACGTTGCTTGACTTTCACAAAACTGAAAACGTCCACTCAGATGTTAAGAAGCTAGTGCTAGTGCTTCACCTGCCTTGTCAGAGAATCCGCAAATGATATTTTATTCGTTTTAATGGTGATTTGTTATTTGCATTTGCTTGGCTGTTGTTTTGTTCATTTGCTTTTGGTGGATGGCGTCAACTATGATGCAACTACTCGGCAAAGAGGTTGATACCTCTGTATAGGTATTAATGTCACATCGTTACGTGGTTTGCTTAAAACTAGGAAGGCTAAATTTGTAGGCCGTTGTTGTTTATAGAATTTGTTGTTTTTTGTAGAAAAACCTACCATACAAATGGGTTCTAACAAAGAAATTCCTGCATGTAAAGAAATGGTACTAGTGAGGGGTTTTGGGCCATTCGGTGTTCACAAAATCAACTCTAGCATGGAAACTGTGAAGTTATTACCCAGTCTAGATTTAGAATGAGATCTCGGAATCCAATTAGTTTCAAAAGAGATACCAGTTGAATATGGTTACGTGAAAACTCAGATTCCTCAGTTTTGGGAATTGTATAAACCAAAGGTATTTTAACTATGGGTGCTACAGTAAAGCTTTTTCAAAAGCTAGATATTAAGTTTGAATAGTTATTGTTGTTCTATGATTCAATTATTACAGCTGGCTGTTCGTGTTGGAGTGTCAGGAATGGTACAGGAATTAACTTTGGAGACGCAAGCTTTCAATAAAGGATACGGTTCTTTGGATATTCAGGGCTGTGTGCCAGAAGGTGGTGTTTGTGTTGAAGGTTGCCCAGATCAACTAGAATCTGCCATTGATATGAGAAAAATTGGTCAAAATGTGAATGACTTCTGCTGTGATGTAGTTTCATATATTTCAACTGACCCAGGGTGTTACCTTTGTGATTTTGTATTTTATTGATCCCTTCTTGTTGACAGAACTAGAGTTGCCTTTGAAACAAATCTGGTCACGGTGGCGGCAAGGTGGACCGAAAACCCGTGGTCGTTACTTCTCCGGTGGTTTCAATCAGCGTTGGACCAGCAGTACGACTCAACAACTCCTTTACTGTGAAGTTTGCAAAATTTCTTGTGCAAGTAAGCAATAACACTAACCACGTGGTTTCGTACACAAAGAGACGTGTAATTTACGTTTTATTTACTTTTTTCTGCAAGGTCCTTAGACTTACAAAGACCATTTGGATGGTCAAAAGCAGAAGAAAAAGGAGGCAGCCGTCCGTACTGGCTTCCCTATGGTGCGTTATTAATGTTTTGCGTGTGCATTTCTATGTATATTAACCGATATCGGTCAGTTTAGGTTCCCACTCCGAGGACTGGAGCTGGCTTGCACTGTGAACTTTGCAATGTGGCGTGCACTTCTGCAGATGCCTATGCAGCGCACATTCGTGGAACAAAACATCAAAAGGTTTGAATCCGATACAAGTGATCAGGTTGCTATTCCGAATGGGGCTAAAACTTAACTTTTCCTCTCATGTAGGTCGTTGAATTACACACGAAACTAGGCAAACTAATCCTTTCAGCAGAACCACAGTTGATTCATTTGAAAACGGGTGGCGCAACTGGAACCGCACCGGCTACACCAGTTACACCAGTTACTACAACTACTATAGCTACTACAGCCACAATGGTCAGCGCGGTGATCACTACGCTTGCTGTTACCACTACATCCGCCGCAACGGCCGCTACTCCTACACTTACCGTACCTGCACCTACATGTACAACAGCAGTCGTCAAAGTAGTGGCTGCAACGCCTAAAATCAATTTTCTGGGTACAAACTGCTCATTCCGTGATTGCTTATTGTTACGTATACTCATTTGACGCTGTTGTTGTGGTTGCAGGTGGAAACTATTTAAATACTCATGTTGGAATCAAAATCTAACGGATCTGAAAGTGAGGTTGCGCTCGTTACGACATCGACAGTGCAAGCTAACCAGATAATCAAAAAAGAGGAAGTCCCAATGACAGCTGCTGTTGCTACTGAAACGGCACAAGCAGTGGTTGTACAGTGGGAGGAGGAAAAGGTGATTCAACCCGTTGGCCAAGATTACGTTGAAGAATTACGTGGCGGTGATGGTATGATTCGCTTGTTACATTCTCAGTTGGTTAGAAGACGATGATTGACTCGTCGCATGTCCTCCGTAATATTAATAGTCAAAATTACCGGCTTTAATTGTCGGTTCTAAGATTGCCGCTTCTACGATGTCAATGCCAAAGATATGCATCTGAAAGGCAGACGTCTTAGGTAAACAGCTTTTTTGACATTTCTCTTTGAGCCATTTATAATTTACATCATCTGTCGGTCACCTTTTTCAGGATAATGTACAAGAAGAAAGTAGATCTAAATTTGGTGGTAGAAGCCAAAGTTTGGCCGGCCCTGCGTCAGAAAAAGAAGACCATGCCCAGCTGGGAAGAAAGACGGAAACCTAATGAAGGTGGCTGGTAAGGTAATGAAAATTACGAAGAAATGCCACAAGGTTCTTCGTCAATGGAAGATGGAAACCAGCCACGTCCTCCAGCCTATTGGTCTAGCCCATCCCGAGGCGGACTTCGACATAGTGGGATCTCAATGGGTCTACCACCACCACCAGAGGTACACGTCTTATTTCCCCGTTTCTATACAGTCATATCATGATTGTTTGTTTGTTTTTTTGTTTTTTTTTTCTCATTTCTATCTTTGCAGTATTTTCCTTCCGGCTCCTTGCCGATGGGTATTCCTAATCCAGCTATGCGTAAACCCGAATCCAGTGACGATCGCCATGTCATGGCGAAACATTCAGAGATCTACCCATCGGTATAGGTTTCACTTTCTTATTCATTTATTTGTTTACGTTGATTGTTTTTTCAGAAAATGACTAACAATGGAGCATTTGATCGTTTTGTAGGAAGCCGAATTAGAAGCCATACAGACGCTCGTCTCGTCTGTTGAACGCTCATTACAGTTAGTTTCTGATCAGCTAACGCATCAACCTGAAGACAAAACGAAAGTTTCGGAGTCGCAATAATCCAATAACCTTGCTCAATCGCCTGTTCCAGCCGTTGCTGCGCTCGCCGCTTCTCAGGCTGATGTGCCGGTCTCTGTTCCTTCTGTCGCTCCAGCTACCACCCCTACTGCGACCCCCGCCCCAGCGCTTGTTCTAGCTGCAGCAGCCACGAACGGCCCAGCCCAGCCACAGTGGATGTTGAAAGGCGTCATGCGAGTGGGGTTGCTTGCCAAAGGATTACTTTTAAAAGGCGATCGAAATGTTCAGTTGGTCGTCCTCTGCTCTCAGCCACCTACTTTTCAGTTGCTCGACAGAGTTGCTCAAGCTCTTCCAGTCCACCTCTCTGTAAGTAGTTAAGAAATCAGTCAGCAGATAAGAAGATAGATTACCCTTTTTTTTTTAGTTTTCTTTTTTTAAATTTGTTTATTCTAAATTTATAATTCACTTTACGATTAGGTTGTCGCACCATCAATCACGTTCAACGTCGAAACGCTTTCAAATGAAGCAGTTGTCATGGTAAAATCGGTACAGGGTCATGGCCTGGCGGGTGATATTTTGGTCAAGGTCTCGCTTACGTCCCTCGTTGTCAGGGAAGAGCAACTAGCCGCCGCCGCTGCTGCTGCTACCGTTGCTACCAATGGAACGGCTTCTACTGGTTTGTGTTTTTATTTTTTGAAATGTCTTTATTGTTTTGAATGAGCTAATGAAAAGGTAAAGTTTGTAGTGTAGTTTCGAAATAATTGTTTTCCCCCGTTTTCCCCTTGACTTGTGATAACATTCATATATATCTCTGATATATATTCCCCTTAGCTGTTTTGCACATGTTGAATCATGGTTTTGCATGAAAGTTGTGGCCAACGTTCAAAAGCAATAGCAATGAGTGTGCTTGACGTAAACCTAGCCACAAAAAATGAAAAGGATGTGTTGGAAGAATCATCGAAGAGGTAAGAAAGCCAATGACATGTTGTAGCTGTTCTGAATCTAAATTTTTTCTCTTACATCTTTGTTTAGCTATTTTGCACATGTTGAATCATGGTTTTGCATGAAAGTTGGTTATGTCCACTTTTGTTATCCTGTCATCAACACTGATAGTCTTTTGTTTCTAGGCAAGGAATGAAGAGTTTGACCACCAAGCCAGATTGTTCTTGGAAAGAGACCAGGTGTATCGGCACAATGACTTATTACTGGTTATTGTTAAAAAATGTCACAGCCTATGCCAACCTTCACCGTATGTCTATCATGGTCTGAAACACAAACCCACTGTTGTTTCGGGGGTTGGCAAAGTAACACCAACAGTAGTACATCAAAGAAAAGTGAAGGCTGGTAATTCTAATTTTTTTTCAATTTTCTAGTAGTAAAGAATGAGTGATTCGCGTTCTGGCCCAGCAACATGTAAGCTGTTGTAAGGCCTAGAAGGTCGTTCATCTGATCTTGAGTTAGTTACACTAGAAGTGATTCGCGTTCTGGCCCAGCAACATGTAAGCTGTTGTAAGGCCTAGAAGTGCGTTCATCTGGTGTTAAGTTAGTTACGTTAGAAGTAATTCGCGTTCTGGCCCAGCAACATGTAAGCTGTTGTAAGGCCTAGAAATACGTTCATCTGGTGTTAAGTTAGTTACGTTAGAAGTGATTCGCGTTCTGGCCCAGCAACATGTAAGTTGTTGTAAGGCCTAGAAGTGCGTTCATCCATGCCGATAGAATCTTTACTTAGCAATCATTTGAAAATTTTAATGTAAAAGTAAGTAATGCCTTGTTTTTCATTTACTTGTGATGACGAGTTATTCTTCAAGTGGAAGTTGGTGCTTCACCTGCAAGTTGAAGATGGTGCTGGAGTTGGTGCGGGCGCTGGAGGTGTAGGTGGAGGTGGTGCGGTGGCTGGAAAGGAAAATGGCGAAGCAGTGGGATACCAACTTGCTCAGCTGCAAGACCTTGAATATGGAACTATTCTCAAAGTGGGTGGCCGTGAAGTTCTGGTAAGCACTTTCTCCAGTTTAAGCAAAGTTTCGGACTGGATTTATCTTTTGGAAAGATCCAAGATCAAATTTTAGAATCCTTGATTTTATCTGAGACGAGTGTCGGTTAAATTTCTCGTGTAATCAACCAAAAATAGATGTAAAGTCTTCTGGTACTTAAAATCAACCCCTGTTTTTTAAAAATCGAATCCAGAAGTAACACAATTATTTATAACAGCTTTCTTTTAAAAAAAGGGGAAAATTTTGAAATTTAACTGAATGAAATATTACTAAGAAGTCAGGGTGTACCTCTAGAAGTAGAACACCCACCAGGACTGAGAAGTTCATAAGATGTTCTTGATCTTTTAGATAATATTCAGCAAAATGCTAATACCAGTTTTTCTAGTACATGTAGTCCTGAAAAAAATGCATCATATCCGATCCAAAGTGCAACTGAGCCACCACTTTTGAAAGCTTTAAAGTAAACTCTATCAATATTTGACTTTAATTTTAAAATTATCTGTATTTTCAATTAATTAATGAATTTTTTTGTAGGTAGTATAATGTATTTGGGTGTAAAACTTCAGCTAAATAACATAAGAACTGGGAAGAAGAAGATATTTTAACTGTGAAAGACAGAGGAGTAATTCTTAAGGTATTCGAATTTCACATTATCAATCATTCTTGTTAATACCATCGAACTACCCAGTCAGAGCATGGAAGACAAAGAAATAAGTCGAGCAACAGGATTTAAATTTGCCCAGCTCAAATAACTCGAACACGAGAACATCTTAAAAGTTGGCGGCCGCGAAGTTCTTGTAAGTTTCTTTTGTAACTTAAAAATGTCGAAAAGGCTCGTCGTATTTAATTTTTTTTTTTTCTTTTTTAAGATCCAAAATCAAATTATTGACTCCCTAAATATCAGTTGAAATTGTTGTAGTCCAATGCCATGTGGAACCCAATTACAAGCAGATGGGGTATCGTCTTTAGTAAATCCTCGTCCTCCAAGCAAAGAATTTGTTTCGCCTTTTCTTGAAACCGGAAACAAAGACCCCAAGCTCAATTCTATTTCAAACGAAATCAAGCCCAGATATAACCCTTGCCACCCTTCAGCCCTGGTAATGCCGAGACCTACCGTCGATATCCAGGTTTGTTTTCGAATTAAAGTGTTTCTGTTTCTCGAATGTTTCCTTTTTAATAATTTCTTCTAAGTGTAAAGAATCGCAGCGGGGTACGGTCATAGTCGACGTCGTTGTGAAGCCTTTGTCAAGCAAGAATTTGCGTCCTCACCAGCGCGATGGTGTAGTTTTCTTGTACGAATGCTTGGTGGTTTTTCAAAATTCCAAACATTTATGGTGCTATCCTAGCCGATGAAATGGGATTGGGTCAAACACTGCAATGTATCCCACTCATATGGTAATACCATCAGTTTATTACTTCTTCCTGTTACCTGCTTAAAATAATGAATGTTCATGTCAATAGGATTCTTCTCAGCAAGGCCCTTACAATGGACGTCCAACCATTCAGCGTGTTTTAATCATTACGCCATCAAGCCTAGTAAAAAACTGGGACAAGGAATTTCGTCGTACTTGCGCAGCTGCAAGACCTTGAATATGGAACTATTCTCAAAGTGGGTGGCCGTGAAGTTCTTGTGAATACTTGCTGTTTTAATGAGAAGTGCCGCACTGATTGTTCCGTAACTTTGCCGACACTTAGCATACTTTTTATAAGCAAACACTGTTAACTATCCAATCTCTGCAATTGCAAGCAACCGAAGATAAGGAAATGGATGTGTCATGTTGAATAGCTGGTATAAATTTAGAACCAAGTAGTGCAACTGTCAACAGCGGCCTGGTTCCATCGACCTCAATGTTTGAATCTACAGAGCCACGAAGTTCTAGCGCAATGGCTGAGTATTGCATAGGATAGCCTAGGCAGTGTTTGAGCCAGCCTTCCACATTCCGTCCCATCCCCTACGTTTATCATTATAAATCCTACTCAAGCACAAAGTCATCTCCTCTCTGGCACCACGGGCAGTGGTGGAGGATTTGCATCAGGTGCTGGATCACTTGCTGCATTACAGCAAAACCTAAAGGCTCTACTGCCAGCTTACCGTCCTGCCCCTGATTATGAAACAGCAGTACGTGTCAAGTACGGTGACGTACATCTTATTGTACTCAATCCGAGTTCTCCTGTCCAGCAACCAACGTCGGTTGCCGTTCATCCGACCTCTACAAACGCTTTCCGAGCACAGCCACAGCACAATGCTCAACAGCAGTTGCAGATGATAAAAATGTATAAACCACCTCCACCTTATCCATACAGCAAAGTTGGCAGCAATAGCAGCCCTGATTTAGTAGTGGCAGCTATAAATGGGCTTGCGTCTGCCACTTCTGGATCCATGAGCCATTTACCTGTTACTCTAGCTCAGGCAGAAAACTCTGCAATGGTGCGAAATGGTGAGCCCATTTATCAAAATATTCCTTTACGCCAGCCGGGAAGCCAACACAATCTTTCCCCCTCTACCTGCGCCAACACTCAAACTGCTTCGCAACCAGAAGGAAATGGGGTTTGCCTGTTCGTAGCTCGGCTCGATCGGCTGTCATAAATCGTGTTCGAACAGAGTCGCCCTCATCAGCGTCTAAACGGGGGTGTCCCTAAAACGCGAAAGCGAAACGCGAAACGAACAGCGAGTAAAACGCGAAACGCGATGCGAATCAAGATGGTTTGTTTCGCGGTTTAGCCGTTGAATGGTGTTTCATGGGCATCCCTAAAACGCGAAAACGAAACGCGAAACGAACAACGACTAAAACGCGGAACGCTGTGCGAAACAGCCCCCAGGTAATGGGCTGCGAAACACTCAAATATCGCCTAAATGCAACCTAAATAGCGAAACGATTTTGCGAAATCCTTATTTAAAATGCCATTGGATTTGGCATTTCATTTAGAGAAATAAGAACCGCGTACTATTCTTTTTTGAGAACATGTAACCCCGATAAGCACTGTTAGCTCTACGCCAACAACAACTCATGTTTTAAATCTATGGTCCTTTCCAGTCCTTTTTTAATTTGTTGACATTTACTTGAACAAATTCGCGACGAATTGTTAACTTGTATTGGCTAATAGGAAACTAAACCCGACAAGAAAAAAAACTAGCATTTTAAATATAACAATGTGTTTAGAATCTGATTGAAGTAAATGAAATTAATTGATTGAATTAAATTGAGTTTAAACCAAAAAATGTAAAGCCATGGGCTAACTGGGATGTTCTCCAGTGCTCTGACCTCTGAGTGCCTTGAATGGTTCCATAGCATGTTAAATTTGGCCTGAAAAAACTCATGAGACTGTTTGGCTCTGTCAGAAATGTAAAAGCCTTGCCCAAAATTAACTTTCAACACGTTGGTAAAAGCAAATATGTTTGACTTTAAATTACCTGCGATTCCTGCTAAAATTTTCTTTTTTTATTTATTGAAATATTAACATTTCACGCTATCGCCAGCCATCCAGCAGCCTTCTGTTTCGCAACGTTGTTTCGCACTTTAGCATGGAAATGAAACACCATTCAGCGGCTAAACCGCGAAACAAACCATGATCGGGTCGGCCGGCCCCCATAGCAGTGACGATTGTCCTCATCAACATACTGCCCA
Source organism: Daphnia magna (assembly GCF_020631705.1). Taxonomy (NCBI): domain Eukaryota; kingdom Metazoa; phylum Arthropoda; class Branchiopoda; order Diplostraca; family Daphniidae; genus Daphnia; species Daphnia magna. The sequence goes on along the minus strand of NW_025533130.1, from coordinate 142,648 downwards.
ATCATCGCCAGCACAAGAACAGTATGCTGCGAATAATGGAGGCTATTAAGATGTTTTTTTGAGATCCCGACATTTAAGTTTGTAGCGTCCCTATTTTTTATCTTTGTACTTTTCTATGCGATTACCATAATAAATGTATACCTTAAACATTTGCGTGTGGGTCTCCACGCCTTGCAACAAGCATTATAGTTATTAAGTGTAGACGTAAACTTTATACGCTGAAGAGGGGATGAAATAATTGAACACAACAAAATGGGTATGGTTTAAAAATTTAGTGTATAAACGGGAATTTCATTAACTCATGTCCGAAAAAAAATTAACCTTTTACAAGCCAAATGTTAAAAAATAAAAAAAAACACACAAAGAAAAAAAAAGCTCAACCAACACTCAGGAAATTCCTTGCTATGCCCAACTCTGTAAAAAAATCCCCATAAAGGCAACCCGTTCAGAGTAGTGAGTTGACCACATATTTCAGTGGCCATCTCACCGCTCTTGATACTTAGCCAATACAGGTTAGCAAGGTCCCTTGTAAAAATAATCCCCAATAAAGGCAATCCGTTCAGAGTAGTGAGTTGACCACATATTTCAGTGGTCACCTCACCGCTCTTGATACTTAGCCAATACAGGTTAGCAAGGTCCCTGTTTGTTGTGTTGACTTTTAACTTCTCCCATCGTTGTGTTACCATCTGTTGTTGGACTTCGTGTTTCCACGAGCCGACTGGGATCTGACACCTGAAGCTTGATGGTATGGCTTCATCCCGTGTTTCCATCGACTAGGTCGTTCTCGATCAAAGCCCTGAGAAGGTCTTTCTCCCAAGCGCTGAAAGACAGTCGGCTTGGCATGATCCAGCACGATGGGTGTTCTATCCACGCCTTTCTCTCCCAAACGGTCAAAGACAGAGGTCCGTTTCACAGACACTGGGTGTTCATCGAGTCTGTTATTCCGTACCTTCACCGTTCGTACCTTTGGGTCACTGGGAGTCGCTCCGATTTGTACCGAGAGCTCAACGGACAGAAGCTGTTTGGGTTGCTTCTGCTTGATTGTGACTTCAATGTTCGGTACTGGCTGAGACTGCTTGTTGACGTTCTTACGGTGGACGGAATCACAGCCAATCTCACCCCCTCCCGTGTTGGGTGGCAAGCGGGTTGAAGGGATTGCAATTACCGTCCGACAAACTCTTTTGCTCGAACCATGATCGGAGGACTCGTCGTTCTCGGAGGCAGACCTTTTGCGTGGTGGTTCAGCTGGGCGAGATTCTGGAATAAATGCAGACACCTTTTGATCCCTTTCACATGTTCCAGAATGGACGCTGCCCAGGCGAATGGTGGGTCTCGTTAAACACCTCCGCTTTGCTCTCCTCATCATCCTAACGGCTACAAATGCTGACTCTTCAGTTCGTTTGCGCTTAAGGCAGACAGGAACGAGCGAAAGTCGCTCAAACAATAGACACAAGAAGTCCATTTTGAAAGTACTTGAAAAGGACAGTTCAAACTGAATATTTTTATTTCAAGTTTCGGATCGACTATATGGGGGGAGACCTGAGGGATCCTGATTGGAAAGTACGATTTCGCCACTTTTCCCATTATTTTTAAACAAATCTGATTTTGAAGACATATCCTATTACGAAATAATTGTAATTTAACTAATAACGCATATAGTTCAATAATATTTATTCATTTTCACTAAGATTTGAAAGAATTAATAACAAATGAAAATGCCACAGTACTCTTAACAGCTGTTGAAACGACCGGTTAGAAAACAGAGGGCGTAACGCAGACTTGCCGTGATCGAAATCAATTTTCAATCGCGATCAAACTCAAACTCAAAAAATGATCGATTGATCAACTCATTTCTGCGCTCAAAATTTCTTATTCCACGCCATCTACTGATAATTTGTGGAAATATGCTCCCATAATTTAACTCGCAATGTTTAACATATTTTCGTTTTACTGTACATGTCCGTTTTATTCACCGCTAGATGGCGTATGAAAAATGAAAAATTGATCGCTAAAATGAGTTTGATCGGCGATCAACTCATTCTGAACTGAGTTGATCGCGCGATCAACTTATTTTGAAATGAGTTGATCGCTGATCAAACTAAAAAAATTGATCGATTGGCAAGTCTGGCGTAACGCTCATTGCTTTCGTGCGAAGCAAGACCCAGATAAAGAAAAAGAGAACAGTGATGACAATTTCAACTGTTTATTTCGTGGCAAGATAAAACATTTCAGTCTCAAAATATGCCTCTTCAAAAATACACCTGTTTTTATGGCCGATGGGTGTAGTACAATACAAGGTCATTGCAAATAATTAGATATAAAAAAACAATTTACTTACCATTCCTGCGGAGTCTTTATGGTTGTGCAATAAAGACAAAGATCCTTTCCTTCGAACTATACAGATAGCCAATCTTGGCACAGCAAACGAAACACAAGTTCTAACAAACAGCAAACAAACAGTCTCATGAGTTTTTTCAGGCCAAATTTAACATGCTATGGAACCATTCAAGGCACTCAGAGGTCAGAGCACTGGAGAACATCCCAGTTAGCCCACGGCTTTACATTTTTGGTTTAAACTCAATTTAATTCACTCAATTAATTTCATTTACTTCAATCAGATTCTAAACACATTGTTATATTAAAAATGCTAGTTTTTTTCCCCGTCGGGTTTAGTTTCCTATTAGCCAATACAAGTTAACAATTCGTCGCGAATTTGTTCAAGTAAATGTCAACAAATTAAAAAAGGACTGGAAAGAACCATAGATTTAAAACATGAGTTTTTGTTGGCGTAGAGCTTACAGTGCTTATCGGGGTTACATGTTCTCAAAAAAGAATAGTACGCGGTTCTTATTTCTCTAAATGAAATGCCAAATCCAATGGCATTTTAATTAAGGGTTTCGCAAAATCGTTTCGCTATTTAGGTTGCCTTTAGGCGATATTTGAGTGTTTCGCAGCCCATTGCCTGGGGGCTGTTTCGCACAGCGTACCGCGTTTTAGTCGTTGTTCGTTTCGCGTTTCGTTTTCGCGTTTTAGGGATGCCCTCTAAACGGAGTACCAATGACTCGACGTCCAATTCTGTCTCCAATTTCCATCACTCGTCGTCGTCGTCAGCTAAGTCTGCAAATACGGATGCAACTCTCGTCAAAGATCACCTGGTACTTCCATAACTTAGTTTTTAACTTCATTACATTTTTTAAATATTTATATGAATTTGTGCAAATGTATCATCTAATCTAATGTGTCGTCTAGTGTCAAGAAATGGAATCTCGGTTGGCAGATGGCCAACTCCTGTTGGAATTTGAGTTAATTCCCAGACGTAAGGCTGGTGCGGATTTTAGCATGGCGGTTCATCCAGATAACCTCTGCCGCAACCAGTATGAAAAGTTTTTCATAAGTGAATCGTACGAATGAGTAACTAAGTCATCTTTTCCTAAGGTATCAAGATGTTTTGCCTTACGAAGAGAACAGAGTTAAGTTGACACCTAGCCGAGACAACCGAACTGGGTACATTAATGCATCACACATCTCAGCTGCCGTGGGGTCGGCTCAGCGCTTCAACATTGCAGCTCAAGGCCCACTACCATCAACAGTGTCTGATTTTTGGTAGATGGTCTGGCAGTTTGACGTCTATGTTATTGTCATGCTAGCCGATACTACTTCTAGTAATAATGGCGGCCAACAAACCCCTTCTCTCAACACCAAATCGGTCAACACGTTGAGAAGCCATGTCAGCCATAGTAGTATGAATGGCTACAGTGGATTTACGTATTGGCCACAGCAAGATGCTGCTACCTTAGAATTTGGTAAAGTATTGTTTACAAAAATCATCAAATGGCTTAAATTTTTAAGTAACTTTTCCTATATTTATTTTTAAGTATAAAATAACTTGACAAGTTAGCAAACTCTCTGCCGGACGTCAATCTATCACAAAATTGGATGTAATTCACTTGCCCACGTCTCAGCAGCGTAGCATTTGGCATCTTCAGTATTCTGACTGGGCTGATCATGGATGCCCAAGAGACGTGACCTCTTTTGGGTTTGTTGAAAGTCCTATTATTTGAACTATCCTATTTTCTTATTGTCTTTGGTATTGTTTTGTTTTTTATCATTGTATAGTGTATGTGTATGTTTAAAGTTAACCCGTTGGCTGCCACCCATTTTGCTCCCCCCCTTTTTTTTTTAGTTATTTTTTGCTTTGTTTTCTTTTAGGATGTCACCAATACCAAGGTAACAAGTTTTGAGGACTTCTGTCTGAAGCGTGAACTGTTGATGGGTATTTTTGAGAAGGGATGGGAGACTCCGGTTCTTAAACTATAAAAATCGAAGTAAAATATCATATTAAAACGTGCTAGAGATAATAAAGAATATCAAAAATAAGTTTTATGTTTATTTTGGTGTATATTAGTAACCAAACAACGTACCCAAAAATTCTGTTTTTGGCCTTCCCCCCGCTAAAATGTCATAAAATAAAATAATTAATTACGTTCTAAGTTTTCAGCGGATTTACATAAATTTTACGTCAATCGATAGGTATTTAAAAGGGCTATCTATTTGGTGAATTTCATGAAAAAATATTGAAATGGAAGAAAATTCCAAATGAAAGAAATTTTTTGCGTTTAATCGATCAAGCGCAATATTGTACCTAAGCGACAAAACGCAAAAAATTTCTTTCAAATGGAATTTTTTTCCATTTCAATATTTTTTCATGAAATTCACCAAATAGATAGCCCTTTTAAATACCTATCGATTGACGTAAAATTTATGTAAATCCTATTCAATTGTTGGTTGTTGCCCCGGTCAACCTAGTGGGATTCCGATACCTGGAAAAGGGAAAATAAAAGAGTGATGTCAGGTCTATAACATTAAAATTTTGTGAAATAAGTTACCTGTTTGATAAGTGTGTTAATTTTTTTACAATGCCACAATAGATTACCTTCTTAATCAAAAAGTGTACTTCCCAACGTGGATGGAAAACGCAGCCAACACACTGAATGCAAATTTAAAGCTTTGGCTGAGTAACACTGTAAAAATTTTATACATTTCACTAATCCTAAATAAAATTCGTTAATTGGTAAAAAATTCATTAATATTACCTATCAAATAATAATATATTCTTACTTCTGTTCTAATGTCAAATTTGTTTCGTAGGTCTAAAAGAAATAAAATACAGCAATTTTTTTTTTCACTAAAAAGTTTATTCTTTTTAAACATATATATAGATTTTAAAAATACAAACACAAATACAACTCACTTTAAAACCAAATAAAAAAAAAAAAAACAATAAACATAAATTTTTGACAGCTGTAAGCGTCCATTCGGTCAGCTGACGATAGGCGTCGTCTGGACGATAAGTGTCTCTCCCTATTGCCCAAAAGTGACGGCGCAGCTTTGCCATAGGCTTCGTCTCGGCGTGCGCGACCAACCTGCCTGGAACCATGTAAAAAATCCCAATTTTCCCACATTTTCCGATTAAAAATCCCAAGGAAATCCCACCTTTTTTCTTTATAAAATCCCACGTTTCCCGCCTGTTTTTTTTTAAATCCCACCTATTTTCCCAAAATTTTATTTCAAAATATAAGTCTCTGACTCAGGGTTAAATTGTATTTTATTTATCGAGCGTTAAACTGTCTTGGTGAAACAAATGGCATAGGGGATATATAGGACATGGCACATGGGAGGGAAATTTCGCATCATATAAAACTAGTAAAAGGTCTATTGCACAAAACTTACAATGACTTAGAATCTGGAATGGTGGCATTGGATTTTACTTTAATAACGGCCTGGACTAATTCGTCGGTGATATTGACTTCATCAGCACTCTTATCATGAGCTTTTAACCAAGACTTTACATTTTTTACCAAAATTTACATCACTTTCAAATTGAAACACAAAAAACTGTCGTCTGCACACTGAAGCACTGCGCAAGTGCGCAGTCATTTGGCAAGGTTGCCCAATAGCCAATAATATTTTTATTACTATTACTCAATAAGACAATAACACTTTTTATCACTAACTGGCCATTTGGCCAAACCCCAAAATAATTTATCTAATTATCTTCTACTTCTAAATCCCACCTTTTTTCAAAAATCCCAATCCCATCCCATCCCACATTTCCACTTTTGGAAATCAAAAATCCCAGAAAGTGGGACCTTCCCACCAAAGTGGCAGCACTGAGCATAAACTATAACAGCGCTTTGCAACTATCTCGACAACCAGTAGAAAAATCTTTCCTCTTGGGATGGGACTGCCATCTAGGATCTAGCGATAAATGAATTTTTTGCGTGGAGGAGAACCACACACCCGCAAGAGGCGCTCCCACCGGGTGGAAAATCACTCTTTCGCCCCGATCCAAAACCCGGGTTATTTTAATGGTAAAAACCCGCAAGAGGGTATCCCTTTTCCGAGAGGAAATTTACCCATAGTGGATCAACCAGGGGTATATGACCATGCAAAAACTTACTTATGAATTATTACTTATGAAACTTGTTATCAATGGTTAATTTTATTTGTAGCATAGATTACATGTGAAACATTTTACTTGTAATACTTTTTAAAAATGCACCGTTTTATCTATGACATTTATTACAAATGAACAACATTTTACTTGTAGTACAATTTAAATACGCACCATTTTATCAGTGATATTTATTACAATTGAAACATTTTAATTATGAACTATTTATAAATTTCTTTCAAAAAGTTAATTTTACTTGTGGTGATATTTACTAATGCAACATTGCATTTGTGAAAATGATTTTATGCATAAAGGTTTTAATGAACATTTTTACTTGTAAAACATTGTGCTTCTGCAACAATTTATTAAGGAGCATAAGTGTCAATGATCAATTTTATTAGTGGAATTTTACTTGTGAACATTTTTATCTGTGAGAATACGTTCTTATGCTACGCAGCCCAATCGGCGACGGTAATATAATTTTTTATAAAAATTAGTTTCATTTAACAAAAACTTAAACCTAACATTCAAATTAGGCGATCCCTTGAAAATGGATTTAATGCCATCCACGTCTGGAGATGTTAATTCTCATGAAGCAGACGTGGTGGCAGATGAATCTGTCATCGAAGAAGAAATTCAGCCTCCAATTAAAAAATGTGTTACGGCAAGGATGGTTACAAGTCAGCCACCAAAAAAGAAAAAAAAATCATATTAAGTAAGGTTTTCAGAAATAGTTAATTATTTTGTGAATTTTAATTCTTTTTTCCTTTTTTTTAATATAGTATTGCGGGCATTGTCAACTGGGTTCGTTTGTGCGCTTTCTTGAAAAATAAATCCGACGTTTCTCTGAAAAGTGTTTGTCAGTTTTTTTTATTATTATTTGGTTTTTACCAATGGCATACGATTAACCTGCTCATTTAAAAAAAAACTAAAGTAGGTTTATCAGTCGCCGTGGTTTTTACCAATGGCATAGGATTACCTGCTCATTTTTAAAAAGTAAAATAGGTTAATCAGTCGTCGTTTTATTAATGGCATACGATTAACCTGTTTAACTAAATATTGTCGCGGTTATTTGAGGCCCCATGGACTAGTTGTCACGTCCGGCGCTTCTGTATCGGCTATTGACCGCAACTCTACCCGAGATGTCCGGCAGTCTTGTCAGCGGATATTTTCCCCGGTAGCTGCTGTCCACATAAGTGCATAAATACTCGTACGTTTCCCTTGCTGTGCCCCAGTCTACTTATATCTGTTGTAGTGTTATGTACGTTTACGGTGAATAAACGTGTCTTAGTCACTACCCGGGTCTTCAAGTAACTCCCCACGCTACTTTTTTCTTTGATTCCGTATATATTAAGAAATATAGAGTATTTTGTAACTACCTGTTTCTCATTGATTTGTGATAGTGGTGTAGTTGGAAGTACCTTCAGCAAGATACTCTTGTCTCAATTTCACCTTTGTCAAAAATGGATATATTTAATAAATATTGTCAAATTCTATTTCCAATGAATTCTGCACTAGAGAGAAGACAAACGTGTTTAATATAATGAAATAGGCAATGTTGCGAAAGGCACAAATTTCAAAAAATTTTGAATTTCAATCACAAATTTAATATAAAAATAATTGCCTAATCTAGATGAATTAGGTATTTAAGGATAGGGAATTAAATTAAGCTTAAATAAAATCAATTTCTGGACACATTGATTGGTAATTTTATAGATAACGAATGAAAAACCCCAATTTTTACTATACCCACGAGAGGCGAGGGGCCTCCTATACTAGCGAACCTGGCGGGGAATCTTGGGACCCTTTACTGAACATCCGCCGGTCTTTGGGATAGCCGAGAGTGTACCTTTCCTATTATATCGTGGTTCTAGTGTCGGTATCGAAAAGTTCTAGTGTCGCCACGTAAAGTTCTAGTGTCGGGATCGAAACGTTCTAGTGTCAGGATCGAAACGTTCTAGCGTCGGGATCCAAGCGTTCTAGTGTCGGTATCGAAAAGTTCTAGTGTCGCCACGTAAAGTTCTAGTGTCGGCATGTAAAGTTCTATTGTCTGGATCAAAAAGTTCTAGTGTCGGGATCAAAAAATTGTAGTGTCGGCATCGAAAAGTTCTATTTCTAGAACGGTCCAGTGTCGGAGCAAAAAGGTCTAGTGTCGCCATGTAAAGTTCTACAGTCGGAGAAAAAAGGTCTAGTGTCGGAACTTTTCTTCCCACTTCGAGTCTTTCCCTATTGGTTGGCTAAAATTTAGTGCCTCCCCTTCACCGCCGTTCTAGTGTCGGCGCCAGAAGTTCTACTGTCGGGACCAAACGTTCTAGTGTCGAGTACGAAAAGTTCTAGTTGTAAAACGGTCTTGTGTCGCGTTGCCAACAAAAGGGACTGTTGAGAAACCAAGGAATTGGTGGTTGTTTGAGGGATGCAAAAGGGAACGGTCTCTCAATGGTGATTGATACAGTCAATGGAGCTGGTGAAAACATAATGAATTGAGGCTTGTTTGAGGGATGCAAATGGGAACGGTCTCTTAAGGGTGCTGGAAAGCAGTCAAAGGAGCTGTTGAGAACATAAAGAATGGGTGATTGTTGAGTGATGCAAAAGGGAATGGTCCCTCAAAGGTGTTGGAATGCAGTCAAGGAAGCTGTGAACAACACAATGAATTGGTGGCTGTTTGAGTGATGCAAAAGGGAACGGTCTCTGAAGATTGTTGGAACAAAGTCAAGGGAGCTGGTGAAAACAAAATGAATGGGGGCTTGTTTGAGGGATGCAAAAGGGAACGGTCCCTGAAAAGTTCTGGAACGCAGACAATGGGGCTGTTGACAACCCAAGGCATTCGTTGTTGTTTGAGGGATACAAAAGGGAACGGTCTCTCAATGGTGTTGGAACGCAGTCAATTGAGCTGATGAGCACTTAGAACTGGTGGTTGTTTGAGGGCTGAAAAAGGGAACGGTCTCTCAAGTATGCTGGAACACAGTCAATGGGGCTTTTGAAAACTCAAAGAATAGGTAGTTGTTTGTAGGATGCAAAAGGGAACGGTCTATGAAGATTGTTGAAACACAGTCAAGGTAGCTGGTGAAAACAAAAGGAATCGGGGCTTTTTTGAGGGATGCAAAAGGCAACGGTCTCTCAAAGGTGATAGAATGCAGTCAAAGGAGCTAATCAGAATACAATGAATTGGTGTTTGTGTGAGGGATGCAAAAGGGAACGGTCTTTAAAGAGTGTTGCAAAGCAGTCAATGGAGCTAATGAGAACACAATGAATAGGTGGTTGTTTCAGGGATGCAATAGGAAACGGTCTATGAAGGTTGGTGAAAAGCAGTCAAGGGAGCTGTTAAAATACATGGTAATGTTGGTTGTTTCAGGGAAGCAAAAGAGAACGGTCTCTTAATTTTGTTGGAACGCAGTCAAAGGAGCTGTCCAGAACACAAATTAATAGTGTTTGTTTGAGGGCTGCAAAAGGGAACGGTCTCTTAAAGTGTTGGATACAGGCAATGGAGCTGGTGAAAACACAATGAATTGAGGCTTGTTTGAGGGATGCAAATGGGACCGGTCTCTGAAGATTGTTGGAACACAGTCAATGGAGCATGTGAAATCAAAATGAATGGGGGCTTGTTTGAGGGATGCAAAAGGGAACGGTCTCTTAAAAATGTTGAAACGCAGTCAGTGGAGCTGTTGGGAACAAAATGCAGTGATTGTTGTTTAGGGGTGCAAAAGGCAATGGTTTCTGAAATTAATTGGAATGCAGTCAATGAAGCTGTAAAAAAAACAAAGAATATGTGGTTATTTGAAGGATGCAAAAGGGAATGACCTCTGAAATTTGTTGGAATGCAGTCAAAGGAGCTGATAAAAAGACAATGAATTGGTGGCTTTAGTAGAAGGAAGCAAAAAAAAGTCTATTACAGTTGGTTATTGTATACGCAATTGCTTGAAATTAGTGAATTGTAATAGTTGACGGCGTAGAAAAATGTACGTATGATGTCGGCCATGTTGGAAAAGACGTGGAGATAAATTGCGGAATGCAGGGTTGGGATTGGCTACAATGAAAAATCACGTGACCGGCCTACAACCATTGGCAGCGTGCGCTCGCATGAAATTTCTCGGACAAACACACAGACAGATACACAAACAAATCCCGCCCACAAATACCCCATTCGCTTTTATTAAGATAGGAGACTAGTATACGGCGGCCCGTCCCAGGACGGTAATAGGTGAAGTCTAGTATTTAGTCGGACTTGTCCTTAAACCCCTTAAACCACTTGAAAACCCTTAATCCACTTAAAGCCCCTTAATCCACTTAAAGCTTCTTAATCCATGTTAAGTCGCTGAATCCACGTAAAGACCCTTAATCAATTTACAAACTTTATTATCCACTTGTATCCTTTTAATCTATGGTAAGCCGTTGAATCTACTTTCAACTTATTTATCCACTTTAAGCCCCTTAATCCACGCATTGTCAAGTCGTACCACTCATACACGTAACAAACAACGGAGGAAAAACAAATTACAGTTGAGCGCACTTGGGAACTGCCTCCAAGGCCATGCTCCCTACTTGGTCCTTTACTTGCAGTTTTAGTGCTTTACCAATGCCCGTCCCTTGCCCGTCGTTTCCAACCTGTCCGTTGTTTTCGCCCTGCCCGCGCACACAACGAAAGTTCCCCGGAAAACAACAGACCTGTACACAAACAAATCCCTCCCACAAATACCCTTTGCGCATTAATGGAAGTAGTAGACGATGATTGTCCCCTGTCCGTCGTTTCAAATCTGTTCTCTGTTTCCGCCCTTCCTGCGGGTCTCGCCCTGCCCGCCGTTTTCCTCCGTCCGTCCTTTTACCCGCCCTGTCCGCGCCAATTAGAAAGATGAAGGGCTGCAAAAGGAAACGGTCTCTTAAAAGTGTTGGAAAGCAGTCAGTGGAGCTGTTGAGAACAGTACGCTCTAGTGGTTGTTTGAGGACTGAAAAAGGGAACTGTCTCTTAAAAGTGTTGGAACACAGTCAGGGGAGCTGTTAAGAACAGGATCCAATAGCTGTTGTTTGAGGGCTGCAAACGGAAACGGTTTGTGCAGGGTGGTGAAACACAGTCAAATAATGTTATGAATACATAGTAATGGTGGTTGTTTCAGGGAAGCAAAAGGGAACGGTCTCTTAAAAGTGTTGGAACACTGTCATTGGAGCTGTTAAGAACAAAATGCAGTGGTGGTTGTTTGAGGGGTGCAAAAGGGAATGGTCTCTTAAAAGTGTTGGAACACAGTCAGTGGAGCTGTTGAGAACAAAATGCAGTTTTGGTTGTTTGAGGGATGCAAAAGGTAACGGTCTCTGAAAAGTGCTGAAATGCAGTCAGTGGAGCTGTTAAGGGCAAAGAATTGGTGGTTGTTTGAGGGTTGGAAAAGGGAACCGTCTCTCAATGGTGTTGGAACGCAGTCAAAGTACCTGTCCAGTACACAATGAATTGATGGTTGTTTGAGGGATGCAAAAAGGAACAGTCTCTGAAGGATGTACAAAAGCAGTCAAAGGAGCTGCTGAAAACACAAAGATTTGGGGCTTGTTTGAGGGATTCAAAACGGAACGGTCTCTGAAAGTGTTGGAACACAATCAGTTGAGCTGTTGAGAACAGTATGCAATAGTGGTTGTTTGAGGAGTGCAAAATGGAACGGTCTCTTAAAAGTGTTGGAACGCAGTCAATGCAGCTGTTGAAAACACAAAGAATAGGAGGTTGTTTGAGGGATGCAAAAGGGAACGGTCTCTGAAGATTGTTGGAACAGTAAATGGAGCTGGTGAAAACAAAATGAATTGGGCCTTGTTTTAGGGATGCAAAAGGGAACAGTCTCTCAATGGTGGTGGAATGCAGTCAATGGAGCTAATCAGAATACAATGAATTGGTGGTTACTTGAGGGATGCAAAAGGAACGTTCTCTGAAGGGTGTTGGACAGCTGTCATTGGAGTTGTTGAGAACATAAAGAATGTGGGATTGTTGAGTGATGCAAAAGGTAACGGTTTCTAAAGGGTGTTGGAACGCAGTCCATGGAGCTGGTGGAAAAACAATGAATTGGGGCTTTTTAGAGGGATGCAAATGGGAACGGTCTCTTAAGGGGGCTGGAAAGCAGTCAATGGAGCTGCTGAGAACATAAATAATGTGTGATTGTTGAGTGATGCAAAAGGGAACAGTCCCTCAAAGGTGTTGGAAAGCAGTTAAGGAAGCTGTGAACAACACAATGAATTGATGGTTGTTTGAGTGATGCAAAAGGGAACGGTCTCTGAAGATTGTTGGAACACAATCAAAGGAGCTGGTGAAAACAAAATGAATGGTGGCTTGTTTGAGGGATGGAAAAGGAGACAATCTCTTAGGGGTGTTGGAAAGCAGTCAATGTAGCTGGTGAAAACACAATGAATTGGGGCTTGTTTAAAGGATTCAAAAGGGAACGGTCTCTGAAAACTGCTAGAACGCAGCCAATGGGGCTGTTGAGAACCCAAGGAATTGATTGTTGTTTGAGGGATGCAAAAGGGAACGGTCTCTGAAGGGTGGTGAAACACAATCAATAGATCTGTTATGAATACAAAGTAATGGTGGGGGTTCGAGGAACGCAAAAGGGAAAGGTCTCTTAAAGGTGTTGGATTGCAGCCAAATGAGCTGTTTAATATGAATACTGTAATGTGCAAAAAAGTTATAGTGGTTGTTTGAGGGCTGCAAAAGGGAACGGTCTCTTAAAAGTGATGGAATGCTTTCAGTGGAGCTGTTGAGAACAAAATGCAAGGTGGTTGTTTGAGAGGTGCAAAAGGGAGTATACGGCAGCCCGTCCCAGGACGGTAATAGGCAAAGTCTAGTATTTAATCGGACCTATTTTTAATCCACTTAAAGCCCCTTAATCCACGTACTGTCAAGTCATACCTCTCCTACACTTAAAAAACAATGGAAGAAAAACAAATCACGGTTGAGCGCACTTGGGAACTGCCCCCAAGGCCATGCCCGTGCTCCTTATTTGGCCCGTAGACCGAGGCGGAATTTAGTTCCTCTTTTTTTTGTGGTTGTTGTTATCACATGGGCTGATATTTTTTGGTTTTTTTTCTTCGGCTCTGGCTATTCTTGTAGGAGAACTTCATTAAAAACAATGTTTTTCTTGAATATCTTGTTTTTATCTTGTTCCGTGGATTGTGGAATATTCCTAAGTAGCTTGCCCTGTTTCTCTGTTTCTTCACACTGAACCTTGACATCTTCTCTTGATGTTGCACGCGAGAATGCGACGTATAGTTGGCCGTGGCTGAAAACGGATTCCGGAAGGTAGATGCCTACTCGCTCAAAAGTCTGTCCCTGTGACTTGTTGATGGTCATAGCGAAAGCCACAAGCACAGGAAACTTCAATCTTTTGAGTTTGAAGGGCAAGTCAGAGTCGGTGGGAGACATGGACATCCGCGGAAGGAAGACGTTGTGTCCTTTGTGTTTCCCGGCCGCGATCTCTGCCACAATCAGGTTACCGCTGAGCGCCTTGATGATGAGCCTCGTGCCGTTGCAAAGTCCCTGTCGCGAGTCAATGTTCTTGAGAAGAATGACGATTGCTCCTATTTTCAGTTTGAGTTGGTGCGGAGGTAGCCCGGAGACGTTGAAGGTATTTAAAATTTCCGGAGGGTAGTTGGAAATTTCCTCTGGGTCCTCTGAATCGATAGTGTCGATACTTTTGCAGACTTTCAACGCGCCAGGCATCTCGCCAATGATCTTGTTGTTGATCCTAAGACAGTCTTCATTCTTGGGACATAGAATAGCACGGTTACAAACTTGTTCTCTGACGCCTTCGTTTAAGAGATCCGATGGATCGCCAAAGACGTGTTCGATTAAGTTAGTTCGAATGTTGAGAAGGTCTTGCGGGATTTCGATGAGATCTGGGTCATTGAGCCGGGGTGTTTGTGCCAAAGATCCATTTCCCAGTTGAATGAGCCAATCAGCGAAATCTTGACTACCATCGACGGTGCGCATGTTTTGCACCAATCGAAGCTGTCGAAAAAGAGGCCAAGTTGCGTTATTGGTGATGTTCGCTTCGATGATTTTGACCCTGTTTCCGTGTCTCACAACGGGCAAGCACTGTCTAAAATCGCCGCCGAGCAAGAGGACTTTGCCACCGTAGGGATCGACGCGATTCTTCATGAGAGTTTGGAAAAGATGATTGATCGCGTCGAGGGCGTGGTTGGTCTTCATGGTGGCTTCGTCGGAAATTATGAGACTGGCGTTTCTGATCAGTTGCGCGTTGTAGCTAGCTTCTTCGATTTTCGATCATGTCGTCTCGGTTATTGGAGGATAAATCTTGAACTGCGAATGGTAAGTTGTTCCGTCCAGTAACAAAGTGGACGCTATCCCCGTGGAAGCTACTGCGATGACTTGTCTCCCTTGGCCTTGGAGGACGGTGATGAGGGTGTTGTAGAGAAAGGTCTTTCCCGTTCCTCCAGGGCCGTCCAGGAAATACTGCCTCGGATGTGAGTTGTTGACATCGTTGACAGCAGTCATGACTTGATCAAAGGCCGCGCGTTGCCCGTCGTTGAGTTGCGCCAACATCATTTCGCCCATCAGTCTCTTTTCTCTTTGACTGTTTTCGTTGTTCTCTTCCATCTGAAATTCGACCAGTTGGTTAATCAGATGGAAATCCGGGACAGGCAAGGAGAGATCTTCCATCGTCTGATTGTGGAGACGTAGCTTGTCCTGAATCCATTTCAACGTCAAGTTCTTGGCCACGTTGGCTTCGTGTCCGCTTCTAATGTAGTCTTCCATCAGATGGTTCAGGTTGATTTCAAATAGATGCAGAGCGTCGGAGGGATTGCAGAACAGGCAAATGTCGACAAAAAGCTGCCCCAGCTGAAGAGGCATTTGGAATGCTGCCGCTTCTTGCATGGCTCTAGCCCAAGCAGTGTCGTCTTCCAGCAAATTCAGTGCTATTGCTGCCGCCTTGAAAGTGGGATGGACAATCTGTTCGACTGTTCGCAAATCTTCAAAGCTTGTTGGCTCTTTAACGTTGATGAGAAGCAAACGAAGGCAATGCCGTTCCACCTGTCGAACGCCAACCGTGTATAGGCGACCGATGATCTTGGCCCGTTTCACGCGAGGCTTCCACGAATTGGTTTTATTGATGAAAACGTAGTGGTGAGGTATTTCTCTGTAGAAATATTGCCGTGCGCTCTCGTCGACGCGATTCAACTTAAAGAAAGCAGTTAGGTTGGTGTCTCTCGAAGCGGCATTGATGGCGGCTTGCATTTCGTTTCCCGGTTGGAAAAAGACGGGCTGCTCTCGGGGCAAATGGACGGCCAGGTGATAGGTGGCATGCGAACGGTCGGAAAGGGGAAACTTGAAGATTCGCCAACAGGCTTCCGGCGCGCTGACATAACGCGCATCAAGATGGCACGTGATTTCGTCCCACTCCACCCTTGGTTCTTCGCCTTCTGCCAGACGATACGTTCCCACTTTTTGATCCATTTTCAGGCAATCGTACCCTTTGTAGACGTACTTGAAGATGTACTTTACGCTGACGATGGATGCGCAGTATTCGAGGTTGATGTGGGAGTCATACTTGAGGGATAACCAAGGGTTGTCAGGAACGACCCATCTATTGTCAACTTCGAAATGCGTATGTCCTCGTTTCAAGCGGTGTACAACGCCCGTATCTCTTCGTCTGTAAGTGCGGTAGCCGTTATCGTTTAGGAGTGTTTCTTGGCTATGTTGCTTCGGGAAAGCCTTTGAGCACTTGTCGCCGTCCATGCAAGGGGATTTTTTGTTGATCAACCCACACGGACCGTGAATCATGTGGGTCATGACGCTCTTATAAAGTCTCGGATGCGTTGTATTATCGGGAATTTCCGCGCATATGGTTGCATCCACATCTTCCGCTGTAGCAGGGGCGTCACGCTCGTCGATCCAAATGAGCATGTGACAGTGGGGCAATCCACGCTTCTGAAATTCAATGACGTGTGTCCGTGCAGTCGCAAATCCCAGCACCTGGCGCTTTTCAATGTCGTTGACCATCTCAATTTTCTTTTGCCGGGCCGATCTGATGCCGACAGATGGCTGGGAATGTTGGCCGTGATTTCCCTCCACTTTGGGTTGCAGGTAAAATTCAGGAAGAATACTGGCTTGCCGAATTTACCACAGATGGCTATTGCATCTTGGTACGCTTGCTTCATCGCCCTTGGGCTTCCGATGAAACTCGATGGGAGGACGTGATAAGATCCGACCGTAAGGTTTTCTCGTTCAGCGCGATTATGCAAGTAGTCCAAGAGACCGTCGTATTGAGCCACGTGAAGCTCCGCCTGATGTTCGCGGATGTACTTGACGCGGTTGGCTTCAATCTTGACGTAAGAATCGACCGTCCATTGCTGAGTGAGTGATCCGCCGGCCTAGACGTTGTTGAAATATTCCCGAATCGACATGAGAAAGCTGTAAAATTCGCACTGCGTGATCCTTTTTCGTCTTCCTTCGCCACGATTCAATCGATGGGGATCGTTATCGTCGTCATCCATTTGCTCCTCTGGTTCCGGTTCTGGTTCTTCCACCAGCTCTTCCTCACCAGCTAAGACTTCTACTGGTGCATTTTCTAGCCGCAGCATCTCATCAAGTCTTGGGAGATCGATCTCTTCCTCTTCATCCACATCCATTACCCGTGCTGCTGCTTCCTCTCTTTCACGTCGTGTAGTGGTGGTATAAGGCATGTTTACATGCCAGCCATCGTCACCGTTGGGGAAGAGCAAAGGGTAAGTCATTGGGTCACACAAGGGCTGTTGTGTGTCAATCTGAACGAATGTTCTCCCTCTGACTGGGATGAAGAGATGGCCACGGATATCTCTCTTCGCTGGCGGCTCACCGTTTGCGCTTTTGAAAATCACAGCAATCTCGTTTGTCGTCGGGCTGTTGTAACGTCTCTGATCTAGATTTCTTCGATCACTGCTGATGATCATTCCTACTGTTTGGTGAGGTAGATTCTCATCTTGGGCTCGGCGGTACTCTTCTTCAAGCACTTGACGCATCATCTTGTAAATGGCTGCGTACGGATTCTTTTCTCGGAGCATTGCGTCCAATTCCTCCATCAAGTTTCTGCAGCATCCTCCGTTTGAGGTGGAAAGCGCTCTGAACTCGCCAGCCTGCGCAGCGTCCATGAAATAAAGATCCGCATACCTAGGATTATTCGTATTGGGGCCGACGGGTGTGGTGTTGTGGTACACTTGACCGTGGATTCTGAAACAATAAGGTCCACGCCCTGGGGGAGATGAAATATTGGCTCCCAACGAAGCAAAAGCGTGAGCGCTGTTGTAATGATGCGGATCTTCGTCATAAACGCTTTCGCCTTTTGATGGTCATTCTGCAATAGTTTAACAAGCGGTTGAGGGCACTCTTTTGGAGGTGGGAGAATCACCTTTCCTTTTGCGCAGCATTGGGTGAATTTCTTGTCTGTCGGTTGTTCACCCTTGAAATGCCTGGCATTCAATTCGCCGCACGTGACGGTCATTTCTCCACAATCGTGCAATGGAACTCGGTCTTCGGAAGCCAATGTTTTGCAAGCCGCTCTATGAGTTCTTGGCACTCCCGCACGGTTGCGGGCAGCCAATAGCTCTTCGCGAAAAGTGCGCTCCTCTTTAGTTTCCAATGGTATAATTTAAGCATGTTCCAATGCATTCATGGCACGAAGTAATTCCTCGTCTTCCTCTCTCTCTTCTCGCAAACGTTCCATTCGAGATTGACTCTGTTCTCGTCTTCCTTCCCTTTCTTCTTCTATCTCTGCCGCTCTGTAGTTGGCTGTTTGTTCCCTGTTAAGTTCCCTACGTATTTCCGCCTCTTCTTCCGTTTCTTCAACCAGATACATCTGATGACGCAATCTGTCAGCCATGGAACGCGACATCCTCTCTTCTACCGTCTCTTGGGCGCGTAGGACTTGATGGCGCAAGTTATCCTCGATCATCCTTACGCGCCTTTCATCATCGGTTTCTGCGTTGCGTATAGCTTGCTGTCGTGTTGCTTGATCTCTTAGCCTTGCACGCGTTTCTTCCTCACTTTCCTCTTCACGCAGAGCTTGCTGTCGCAATGATTGCTCTTGTAGCCTAGCTTGTTGTATTTCGTCTGGCTCTTGAGCTCGG
Source organism: Daphnia magna (assembly GCF_020631705.1). Taxonomy (NCBI): domain Eukaryota; kingdom Metazoa; phylum Arthropoda; class Branchiopoda; order Diplostraca; family Daphniidae; genus Daphnia; species Daphnia magna. Next base: position 124,110 of record NW_025533130.1, on the reverse strand, counting down.
TTTTCTTTACGTCTTTGCGCTTCTACTTCTAGACGCACTTTCTTGTCTACTTTATCTTGGGTTTGACGTTGAACTTCTTGATCGAGACGCTGCTTTTTCTCATCGCGCACATATTGTGCCCTGGCTCTATTGTCATGCAAACGTTTTTCTCTAATCTCTGGATCTTCTTGCGCTCTTTTCTCTCTTTGCTTCCTATTCTTTTCTGCCTTTTCAGCATCAGTCATTTGACGACGCGGTGCCATTGTTTGATTGTTGATAATAATGGTAATGTTCGATTCTTGAATAGGACAGTCTGAGTGGAGGGCTTTTGGAGGGCTGTTGGAGGATAAAATAATGTGCAACAAATTCAAAGTAATTAAAACAGGCAATCGAATTTTGGAGAAGGTGGGAATGGGGAGTGTATATTGAACACCACAAATATCCGAAAACACTTTCAAATTAGTCTCTTGAATTAACGAAACAAAAATTACACCGCAAGAAATTCCTAAAACACTTTCAAATTAAACTAAGCCTATTAAAATGTAAAATTGAAACCGTTCCACCACACGACACCGTCCCAGGCAGTTGCTCGATGTGGTTTCCGAGTGCTTAAAACTTATAAAATTGTTGGCCCTTAACACCTATCACTATATCTCCGTTATTAAAGGACTGTTCTCAAGTCACAGGCTCTGCATTCTCCCGGCCTTACCGTAGTCTTTGGCCTCGGAGCGTGCCTGACAACGAATCATCACCCGCACAGGAACCTGTGTTCCACAGTGACTTGAGAAGAACCCTTAAAGGAAGTTAGTTTTTCGGTGCTGGGTTTAATCCAAGAACTCTTTGGTGGGGGAAGGATGAGGTTGGGGAATACGTTACTTGAATATTGAAGACCAGACGTGTGATTCCCCACGGAGGTGTGGCAACAGGATAGAATGTTGCGATGGAAGCCTCGATAACCTATGAGTGTTTCGTAAAAAGGAAAAGTTACAATAAAAAAAGATAGAGATGTGAAGAAAAACCGCATTCTTAATTAATTAAAACATAGTTTTGTTGTGAAAATCTTCAAATCAACATAAAAAAGTTTTGTTTCTTTTGCACTTCAGCTTTTGACAATAATTATCCATAAATGAAATTTTAGAATTTCGTTCCAATATTTTTGGACCATTCCATTTTTAAAAAGTATTATACAGTAGATCTTTCTTTTGCAAAAGTCATTCAAATTTTAAAAAACTACGTTCCAACGTTATGGTGATCCTTTTCATTTTTAAAACCTTGATCGATTGTTTGGAAGGTGCCACAGAAAAGGTTTTTATCAAAAAGTTGGAACGCAGTCAATCAATCAATGAAACATCTTATCCCAAAAAACAGTTTACTTAGAAAGATTTTGATCAAAAATTTCCTTTAATTAACCTAAATTGATTATTAGAATGGTGTAACATGGAATGCAGGCAATTTTTCATCTAGAAATAACATTCACAGATTTAAAGCGTTGGTGTTTTGTTACAGATTTTCAATGTTTTGGCACCGTTCCCCCTTCAACATTGGAATTGGTTTTTTGTTAAAGAATTTTTAGGAATAGTTTCCATATGCACAATCAATTCCAATTTTGAAGACTAAATGTTGACTTAAACTTAACAAACACAGTATTTCCTTGTATTATAGCCTGCAATTTGCAAAAGGACTGCGTTTAAAAAAATTCTTGGCACCGTTCCCTATTCAACATTAAATTGGTGGTTTGTTGCAGATTTTCAAATGGAAATTTTCTCATGCATAATAAATTTCGTATTGAAGAATCGATGTTGGCTAAGACTTAGTAAATCCAGTATTTGTTACAAATTGTATCCACATTTGGCAAAGGAGAGTGTTTTAAAAAGTTAAGGCATCGTTCCCTTTTCAACTTATGAATTAATGGTTTGACACAAATTTTCTGAGAGCAGTTTTAAAATACACAAATAATTCCAATGTAAAATGGGAAAATTTAGCTTATAAACTTAATAAACTTAGTCTTTGATTCAGTTGTGACCTGCAATTGTGAAAGGACTGTGTTTTTCAATATTCTTGCTACCGTTCTCTCTTCAACATTGCAATTGGTTGATTGATACAAATTTCATAAAACAATTGTCTTGTCAATAACCAGTTCTTTTATAGTATACTACCTGTTTGTTTGGTTTTTTTAACTGTGGACGGGGCGTGCTCTTTGTAAACGTGTGTAATTTTTCTTGGAAAACTTCTATTATTATTTTGTCTGCTTTTATTTGGGTTTTACGTTTCCTTTCATCGGCCATCTATTGGTCAAATATTGACTTTCATACTGCTGACGAAGAAGAAAAGAGGGCGCTAAAGAATAGAAATTTTTACAGCGCAATGTTTTAGAGTTCATGGTTCATACATCATGGCGGCACAAAATCTGCTGGACGACATGTCTGATTCACTCTCGATTTCTGTCGGCGACGAAAATGTGGAAGACATAGACAGTATTTTATCCCAAATACCGCTTTTAGAGACCGGGGAAAATATACCATAACTGACTGCACCGAAGAATCGATGATAGAAGAGGAAGAGGAAAAGATGAAACAAAGAACGGAAAAAGAGATTGAGTATTTACAAAGTGAAAGAAATGAACAGAGGAAAACAATAAATATAAAAATTGGCAAAGAAATGATGGAAGAAGAAGAGGAAAATGTAGAAAGAGAGCTAAGGGAGAAGAAGAGAAAGATTGATATGGAAGGAAGAGAAATAGAAATAAAACTAAGGGAACTAACGAAGAAGAAGAATGCGGAAATGGAGAAAAAAAAAGCGGCAGAATTGCTCCGGTATCGAAAGTATCCGGAAAACAAAGCATCAGATTTGCTGAGGGAGCTGGAAAAACGGGCCGAAGAAGCACGCTACACCGCCATTCAGTAATATTTTTTTTTAACCTTTTGTTGCATGAATTTATTTTTTATTTTAACAGGTTTAAAACAGTTAGTCTAGAGGGAAATGTTTAAAAGGAAATGTAGCCTATAAATTTAGCATTGTATTGTATTATTACTATTATTTCAGGCAACAATAGAAAGAAAAGGCAAAGGACTGCGTTTCAAAAATTTTAGGCACCGTTCCCTGTTCAGCATTGTAATTGGTTGTTTGTAACATGTTTTCAAACAACAGCTCTCTTATGCAAATCAAATCCAATGTTGAAGAAGGAATGTTGGTTAAAATATAAGAAACCAAATCATTGCTTCTGTTGTTGCCTACAATTGGCAAAGGACTGCTTTTCCAAAAATTTTGTCACCGTTCCCTGTTCAGAATTGTAATTGGTTGTTTATAACATATTTTCAAACAACTGCTCTATTATGCAAAATCAATTGCAATGTTGAAGAAGGAATGTTGGTTAAAGTATAAGAAACACAGTCATTACTTTTGTGGTTGCCTACAATTGGCAAAGGACTGTGTTTCCAAAATTTTAGGCACCGTTCCCTGTTCAGCATGGTAATTACTGGTTTGTTACAGATTTTTCAAAAAACAATTTTCTTATACACAATCAATTCCAATGATGAAGATCAAATGTTGTCTAAAATATGAAAAAAATTTAAAAGTCATAGCTTTTCAAAGGAAAACTACCTTTTACGCAACCAATTGCAATATTAAAGTGGGAATTTTGCGATTGCAGTATTGGGAATGGTGTCTTAGATTTTGAAAATACCCGCCTATGTAGAATTGAAATGGAAAAAACATTAATAAAATTTATTATTTTGTATTAGGGCACGGAAAAATTCAACCACAATGGACAAACTGGTGACCGAAGCAAGACAACATCTTCATATGCTGAGGTGCCGGAGAGTTGCGGAAGAGCAAAAAGAGAAGAATAGCAATAGTGCTGGCAAGAAATAGATATTGTCTTACGTGTATTCGCATTTCGTCATTCAACAATCGTAATAAAAATTAACAAACGATGGTTACATTTAAAAGCTAAACTTTTGTGGTTGGGTAGAAGGTAAACTCAGGTCAACACTCAATCTATGTTCCATGGCTGGTGCACCGACGTCTGTTTGTTTACCTATTTCAAAGTGACACATGACGTCAAATCGACCAATAAAGTAAACATTTATGGAGCTGTTAAAAAGACAAAGGATATGTGGCTGTTTGAGGGATGAAAAGGGAACGGTCTCTCAAAAGTGTGAGAAAACAGTCAATGGGGCTGTTGAGAACCCAATGAATTAGTGGTTGTTTGAGGGCTGCAAAAGGGAAGGGTCTCTTTAAAGTGTAGGAACGCAGTCAGAGGAGCTGTTGAGAACAGTATCCAATAGCTGTGGTTTGAGGGCTGCAAAAGGGAACAGTCTCTTAAAAGTGTGAGAACGCAGTCAGTGGATCTGTTGAGAACAGTATGCAATAGTGGTTGTTTGAGGGCTGCAAAAGGGAACAGTCTCTTAAAAGTGTTGGAACGCAGTTAGTGGAGTTGTTGGAAAAGTAAGCAATAGATGTTGAGGGCTGCATAAGGGAACAGTCTCTTAAAAGTGTTGGAACGCAGTTAGTGGAGTTGTTGGAAAAGTAAGCAATAGTTGTTGAGGGCTGCATAAGGGAACAGTCTCTTAAAAGTGTTGGAACGCAGTGAGTGGAGCTGTTGAGAACAGGATCCAATAGCTGTTGTTTGAGGACTGCAAAAGGGAACGGTCTCTTAAAAGTGTTGGAACGCAGTCACTGGAGCTGTTGAGAACTTAATGCAGTGGTGGTTGTTTGAAGGGTGCAAAAGGGAACAGTCTCTTAAAAGTGTTGGAACGCAGTCAGGGGAGCTGCTGAGAACAGTATCCAATAACTGTTGTTTGAGGAATGCAAAAGGGAACGGTCTCTGAAAAGTGCTGGAACACAGCCAATGGGGCTGTTGGGAAACCAAAGATTGTTGAAAAATTGGAAAAAAAAAATGGAAAATAAAAATTGCTGGTTGTTTGAGGGATGCTTAAGGGTACGGGCTCTGAAGGGTTTTGAAACACAGTCAAAAAGGCTGTCAACAACAAAATGAATTGGTGGTTATTTGAGGGATGCAAAAGGGAACGGTCTCTGAAGATTGTTGGAACGCAGTCAGAGGAGCTGTTGAGAACAAAATGAAGTGGTGGTTGTTTGAAAGGGTGCAAAAGGGAACGGTCTCTTAAGAGTGTTGGAAAGCACTCAATGGAGCTATTAAAACCACAATAAATTGGGGCTTGTTTGAGGGATTCAAAAGGGAACGGTCCCTGAAAAGTGCTGGAACGCAGACAATGGTGCTATTGACAACCCAAGGCAATGGTTGTTGTTTGAGGGCTGAAGAAGGGAAGAGTCTCTCAAAAGGGTTGGGACGCAGTCAATGGGTCTTTTGAAAACTCAAAGATTAGGTTGTTGTTTGAGGGATGCAAAAGGGAACGGTCTCTGAAAGGTGTTGGTATGCAGTCAATGGAGTTGTTTAAAAACCAAAGAATATGTTGTTGTTTGAGGGATACAAAAGTGAACGGTCTCTGAAGGGTGTTGAAACACAGTCAAAGCTGGCAACAACAAAATGAATTGGGGCTTGTTTAAAGGATGCAAAAGGGAACGGTCTCTCAATGGTGTTGGAATGCAGTCAATGGAGCTAATCATAATACAATGAATTGGTGGTTGTTTGAGGCATGCAAAAGGGAACGGTCTCTGAAGGGTGGTGAAAAGCAGTCAAGAGAGCTGTTAGTAATACATTGTAATGTTGGTTGTTTGAGGGAATCAAAAGGGAACGGTCTCTTAATTTGGTTGGAACGCAGTCAGGGGAGCTGTTGAGAACAGTATCCAATAGCTTTGGTCTGAGAACTGCAAAAGGGAACGGTCTCTTAAAAGTGTTGGAACGCAGTCAGTGGAGCTGTTGAGAACAAAATGAAGTGGTGGTTGTTTGAAAGGGTGCAAAAGGGAACGGTCTCTTAAGAGTGTTGGAAAGCACTCAATGGAGCTATTGAAAACTGTGAAGTTTAAATAAACTGACACAATATATATGCAATTAACTGTGGTCGTTTATTTAAACTACTTCAAGTATGTCACACAATATCTGTCTTATAGTACTTACAATCTGTTCGGGAGAGAGATGCTGCTAAGCAGTCAGGAGAGGAAGTTGCCCTCTTGACTGCTAGATGGCGTAGTTTGCCGTTCTAACACTTTCCCTAAAACACGACATACATATGAAACAAGAAATAGTATAAACGGGATAAGGGGTTTGAAATCTCTCCCTCAAACATAACATCAGCATGGAGAGAATATGTGGGGAGAAAAATAGAGACAACCGATTATAGCATGATTAACGAGTTTGCCATTAGACACTTTCCCTCAAACACGGTATCAAAAAATAGACAAAGAAGGACTCGTGAAAAAAACGTTATTCCTTTTTACCTACACTAATCTTTTCTCTGTTTTTCTCAAATGGAATCCTTGGGAGGGGCTTGGTAAAGATATCGGCCAATTGGTTCTCAGATTTCACGAACAATACCTCGATGAGTCCGTCTTCATCCATTTTGCGAACAAAATGATAACGGTTGTCAACATGTTTTGTCCGTGGATGTAACTCCGGGTTGCAAACTAGTCGCACAGCACCTTGATTGTCGCAGAAAAGCGGAACTTTGAAGTTAATTCCAGTGAAGTCGTTGTGTAGGGTTCTCAGCCACACAGCTGTTTTTGTCGCTTCGCTGGCCGACACGTATTCCGCCTCGGTGGTGGACAGCGCAACACATTTCTGTTTCTTACTGCTCCAGGCCACTGGCCCTCCATGAAAGAAGAAGATATTTCCAGAAGTGGATGTTCGGTCATTGATATCGCCAGCAAAGTCCGCGTCGCAGTATCCCATAATGACGTTCTCTTCATCGCCGCCAAGCCAAAGTCCATAGTTGTGCGTGGCAATCAAGTATGCAAAGATTTGTTCTACGGCTTCCCAGTGTGACAAGTCCGGTTTTTGACAGTGTTTCGCTACTTGTCCAACAGCATAGGAGATGTCAGGTCTGGTGGAGATTGCAAGATAGAGAAGGGCTCCTACCGCCTCTCGATACGGGAAATTCGACGAGTCTGATGCAAGCCTGCTCCGTTTCAGCTTTTTGGATGGGTCAGCAGGGACGGATTTAGGAGACAAATTTCCCATACCAAATCGGTCGATCAACTTCACGACCATGTGCTGCTGGCTTAAGTGGATTTCTTGTTGATTAGGTCTCTCGTAATATCCGTGCCTAGAAAACGAGTGGGGGGGGACAGTTCGTCCTCCAAATTGCTCAAACACATGCTTGGCAAGTGCATCCAGGGCTTCCGTTGTTGTTGCTGCCATAAATAGATCATCCACATGGGCCAAAACAATTAAAATGAAGTTTTGATCTCTGAGCACGTAGACACATTTATCAGCATTGGATTTCACCAAGTGCTTGCCTTTGTGTGAGAAGGTTCCAAGAACTCGGTCCAGCAGTTGATACCAAAGGCGGGGCGCTTGTTTAAGACCGTAAATTGATTTTTGCAGCTCGCATACCCATGATTCTTTCCCCTTTTTAAGGAAGCCCTGAGGTTGTTTCATGAAGATTTTCTTGTCCAGTTCTGAATACAAGAACGCCGTTTTGATGTCGATTTGTTTGGCATACAAGCCACGGGACGCAACCTCAGCGAGTGTTGCTTTGACAGCTTCTTGATGAGCGACAGGAGAGAACACCTCGTCGTAGTCACGGCCAAACTTTTGACGGCAACCAATAGCTACAAGACGTCCCTTGTATCTCTCCGGCACACCTTCGTAACCTGGTTAAATTTTTCCAATCCATTTGCAGTTGATAGCAGTGTATCCGGGCGGCAGTTTTTCAACTAGCTTCCAGGTGTTGTTTTTCTCCAGAGAGTCAAATTCCTCTTTGAATGCCGCCATCCACTTTTCAGGACAATCAGACGCTACTGCTTGATTATAACTCTGAGGCTCAAATGGCTCGGCAACGAGAACTAATTCGTTAGTACGAAACTCATCGAGAAGCACCATATTAGCTTTATCCGCCAGACTTCTTTTGTACTCATTGTACCTCGCACTATATTGAGGTGCTCTGCTTGATCGACCATCGCGCCATCTGCCAAGTATCAGTGGCTCCTCCCCAGGTAGACTTTGAATTAGCTCGACAGGATTCACGGCTGGTGGTGCAGGAATATGTCCAGGTGACACTGGCGCTTGATCATCGACTTCCATTGGTTCGGCTTCAGAATTCACATCATGGTCAGCTTCTTGAAAAACACCAGACGGGCTATGACCCAGAACCCAGTCATCGATCTGTCCAATTTCAGATAATTCTTCGACCGTTACGAACGATATTTGATCATCAGTGTCGTCTTCTTCGCTACAGTCCAGGTCATCGTTCGGCTCAATGACGCCGATTTCACGGTTGATCGTGCTTGGTGTCACGGCAGGAGCATTGACTTGGTCTAGTGAGGGATTTACACCCTCGTCATCCAGTCCGAGTATTGTAGATACAATGTGGAACGGTTCAAAGTTCTGTAGAGACATGTTCGTTTGATTTGTTTTTGACTCTAGAACATCAGTGATAAGGAGCGTTTCGTCGAAACGGACACTAAGACTTGTGGTATACTCCCGTGTAGCCGGATTCCATAGAATCCATCCTTTTTGACCATCGCCATAACCGACAAACCAGCATGGCTTCGATTTTGGGTCCAGACTTTTTCTAACTGGATCAGGTGTGTGGGGATAAGCTCGGCAACCAATCACTCGCAAATTACTCAGATCTGGCTTGGTGCCGAAGAACAGTTCGTATGGCGTTTTTGTGGAGGTGGAGGAGATGACACGGTTGAGAACGTACACCACGCCGATCAAAAAATCTCCCCACAGCTCCAGCACAGACCTAGGAGCTTGTTCAAACATGTTGGTGATTTTGTTTGAGCGTGTATAGATTATGCTCCGGACTGCCTCCATCCCAGTCCTATTCATCCTTTCCGCCACACCATTCTGTTGTGGAGTGTATCTGCATGACGTTTGATGGACAATGCCATGTTCTTCCAGTCTAGTCTTCAAATAATTGCTGCGAGTTCAGTGCCTTGATCACTTCTCACAATTTTCACTTTGTTTCCAGTCGAGGTTTCGACAAAGGCAATGAAATTAAGAAGATGGCCAGCAGCTTCAGATTTTCTTTTCATCAATTTGACTGACGTCCATCCAGAGTAATCGTCTTTGAAGATTGTGTAGCATATTTCACCTCTTGTGGTGGGAATAGAGACAAATCCAACGTCCGTGTGAATGATACCACCAGCTTCTGTCGCTCTGGTTCTACCAGGTGGGAATGGAGAACGCATCATCTTCCCAAGTGCGCATCCTTCACATACACAGTCGGTTTTACATCTTTTTGTTGAGACATCAAGTCCTTTAACAGCACCAATTCGGTTTTGTCTTATGATGGTTTGGTCGTTGAGATGGACAAGACGGAGATGTGCAAGACGAAGAGAAATTTCACCATGGGCAGCAGCATTAGCAGTTTCTTCTTCGTGATCAATGAGCTTTGGGACAATTTTCAAATGATAAAGTGACTTTCCCAGCTTTTGACCGACCATTATTCCAGCACCATCCTTCGTAAACTCCACGTCGTCACCGCTAAAGTTTACATTAATACCCATGTCGGCCGCACGACCGATCGAGTAAAGGTTTACACCCAGTTCAGGGACGTAGAGAACTTCTTTTAATTCGCCCTCCAAGACTTTTCCATTGACGTAGGAGTGAATCGGAACAGTCCCAATGCCGGTTGCGTGAAGAATTGTGTTGCCAACACCATTCACCGTCCAAGAGCCCGGAGGTATATCACGAAGATTTTCAAAATAAGACCGGTTGCTCATCATGGGATGAGTGGCGCCAGAGTCAGCGTAGATGTACTCGGGTCGGCGTACTAGATGACACAGTGACGTCAAACCGGCGAAGGTTTTCTTGTTCGATTCAGGGTCAAAATCGCGATTCTTGTTATGAGTGGCACCACGAGCCTCCTTCTGGTCAGCCTGTTTCTTGTCTGGACAGTTGTAATTTCTGTGACCAGGCTTGCCACACGACCAGCAGACCCCACGACTGGATTGACTCGAGTTGCCGGCTCTGTTGCCGTCGCGATAGTCTCTACCATTATTTCCACTACCTCTACTGCCGCCACGATAGTAGGGATTAAAATTCGATGGTTTGCCTCGATAATTGGAATTTCGATATTCATACTGTAAACTTTGATCTTTACTGTTATTGTCCGACCGCGTTGCCAACGCATTTTCAGCCGCAGACTTCAGTCTAAGCGGGAGTGTGGCAAAGAAAGCCACATCTTGGGGACTTATAATCCCGTTACTTCTATCATTCAGCTTTCTTTCCTCTTCCGATAGTTTGGCTGTGAGATTGGCCATGGTCTGATCAGCCACTGGTAGACCACTCCACATTGTCTCGAACACAACATAACTTGGGGGTAGAGTTTGGATGATTTTTGACACGATCATATCAACAGTCTGTGGCTGTCCCACGCCTCTAAGCTCCTCTGCCATCTGCCTGAAGACATTGACATGGGTAGTGACCTTATGGTCTGGATTCATCCTGTAGCTGTGGAATTTACCGAGAAGCGATCGGACATTAGATGCTGCAACATCAGCAAACTCAGCCAGTAGCCTTTGCCACATTTCCTGGGCAGTAACAGATCCTTCGATAGAGCTTTGGTAGGTCGGCTCGATGTTAAAATAGATCAATTGTTGGGCTTGCAGATCTTTATTCACCCAAGTTTCAATCTCAGCTTGATTAGTAACTGGGGCTACTCCCTGCACCGTTGGACCCAGCACCTGTAGACAGGATAGATGTCAGATTAATTTGCTTTTCTCCCTTCTTTTCCTTAAAAATTTAGAATAGGATGCTGACTTGTTTTCCAGATGCACACAGTGCCTAACCACTGCTTCTGCTTAATCACAAGCCACAAAAAAGAATTGTCTGTGCACAGTTAGATTAACACGTGCTTTAAAATCAGTGTTGCTCATTCACACAAGTGACTTGAGACAGACAGTCTGACTGCACAGTTAATTAATCATGTGCCTTACAATCAGTTTTTGCTCATTCACATTAGTGACCTGAGACTTGCATTCTGACTGCACAGTTAAATTAACATGTGCCTTACGATCAGTTTTTGCTCATTCACATTAGTGACCTGAGACTCGCATTCTGACTGCACCTTTAAATTAACATGTGCCTTACAATCAGTTTTTGCTCATTCACATTAGTGACCTGAGACTTGCATTCTGACTGCACAGTTAAATTAACATGTGCCTTACGATCAGTTTTTGCTCATTCACATTAGTGACCTGAGACTCGCATTCTGACTGCACCGTTAAATTAACATGTGCCTTACAATCAGTTTTTAAATTCGGAGCAACACCGGCTTAGTTGAACAGGCCACATGAGCATGGTTCGACTGGCCACACTGGAAACACAAAGTTTGATATTTAACACGAGGGCACTTTTTGTTACCTGATGAGGCCTGGGTTCAGTGCCTAAGACAATGTTCTCTAGTCTCAGCACCTTAAGCTTGAGCATGATGGCATAGCGAAATTGTGGAAAGTTAATTCCGTTGAAACGAGCAAACTCTCGTCTCTCGGTAATGGATTCGTTAGACATACTTTGAGTTACGTAACTCTGGGCCCATAACCTGTGAAGTTTAAATAAACTGATACAATATACAGTACCCACCTAAAGTATCCGCACACCCGAGAGAACCTTATGGGAAAACGCTGTTTTTGGTTTGTTCCCCCGGCTATAGTTTTCATTCAATGCGAATGAAAATTTTTTGCCAGGTTCTCTAGGGTAGTGCAAATTATAGTAACTTTTTGAAGATTTTTTTGTTTGTGGGAAGGGTTGGTTTTTGTCCAAGGCAAAAGTATCCGGACAGCCGAGAGGGCTATATGTAACTGAGGCTACTTTAAGTGGCTCGTGTTACTAAAGGGAATGGGCTAGGGAAACTTAAACGGTCTTAAAAAAAAGATCTGCGTTACCTCTATCACACATTAAAATATTTATACTGTAGGATTTTTTTTGTCAATTTAAAACCTACCCTTAAACTTATTTCCGTAAAACTACTCGTTTTTCGGCATCAAACACGGTTGCCAGTTTACGATAATTATTAATTTTCCCCCTTTTTTGAGAAACACCAAAGGACCAATTCGGTTGCATCTTCTCTCACCAGAGGCGCTTTCAGGTTGTGATGGAGGGGGGGGGGCGCGCAAACAGAAAATTTTCCAAAAAATCTTTTTGGTTCTAATTTAAATATTTTTCTTATAGTTGAAAAAGAATACAAAAGGATTATGAAATTTTTGCCAGTCTACTTTATTATTTCTACCCGCGAACACTGAAACTATGACTGGTGGAAAAAAAAAAGAATTGTCAGCTGAAGAAAGATGGGAAATCATTGGTTACCATAAGGTAAAACACTCAATTCGCCAAATTAGTAAACTAACTGGCTTCAAATGTTCCACAGTGTTTGATACGATCGCTCGTTTTAAAAAAACAAATAGTGTTTCAAGTCTACCAAGAAGTGGTCGTCCGCCAGCGTTATCTCCATCTGACAGTCGTTATTTAAGGTTGTGCTCTATAAGAGATCGTCGAAAATGTGTACCCATTTTAACGGAAGAATTCAACGCTGGTCGTCAATTCCCTGTTTCAAATACCGTGTGTAGAAGATCATTGCTATCGTCGAGTCTTCATGGAAGAGTAGCCGCCAGGAAACCTTTACTTAGCCTTCGCAACGTCAAGAAAAGACTAGCCTTTGCTAGAAAACATGTGAAGTGGTCCAAAAGTAAATGGGCGAAGGTTCTCTTTACGGATGAATCTAAGTTTGAATTGTTCGGAAGTAAAAGACGAGTATTCGTTCGTAGGATGCCAGGGGAAAGATTCATCAAAGAGTGTCTAACGCCTACAGTAAAACACGGTGGTGGAAGTATTATGGTTTGGGGAGGGATTTCTACTAGTGGTGTCACGCTTTTGAAGCGAATAGTAGGAATTATGGATCAAAAGGTTTATCATAACATCTTAGTCCGTACTGCACTACCGGAGGGAAAACGCCTAATTGGGAAGGGATTCGTTTTTCAAGAAGACAACGACCCCAAACATGCTTCCAAATTCTGCAGAAATTATTTGGAAAAGAAAGAAAAATCGGGTATAATTTTGGGTATAGTACGTTCGTTACATCTCTTATTATTATGGTTTAATTTTTGTTACAGGTGATGTTATAAGAATGATTTGGCCGCCACAAAGCCCTGATCTTAACCCTATCGAAGCTATGTGGGACTAATTAGATTCAAAAATAATGAAAAGTACCAGGACGTCACCAGATAAGATGTGGGAGAAGGTTCAAGAGGCATGGAATGGCATACCCCAAAAAATTCTCAAAAAGTATATCTTTTCGATGAATAAGAGATGTAAAGCTGTCATTGCCGCGAAAGGTGGTCACACCCACTACTGAAAGAAATAAATTTGAATCCGCACTGATTAAGTTAATTGTATTCATGTGAGTTTGCTCATACAACTAAGAATCATTCGACCAGCCTCCTTCGGCTTTTACAACTTTAACTAATCGTTTAGGAAGAGTATAAATTGTTTCAATCAGGTAAGCTTCACGATCCATAACATTCCAACATTTATGCAGTTCACACCACAAATCATGTTCATTAAAAACTAAAGTTCCAGAAAGTTTCTTGATCATTTGCCTATATACAGTCTCCAAAGGCATAAGATCTCCAGATTTTCTGGGCCAATCTTCTATCACTTTCATACCACTACGAGTGATAAACTCACTTACTGACTTAGCAGTGTGAACGGGGAAATAATCATGGACAACTGTTCTGTCATTACAGTACGGGAGCACATGAAGGCCTAGCAATTCTTTATACTGGCTGGTATCGAGCCTAGAGTTCAGTTTCTTCATAACATTGGGCCCACGATCAACCATAATGCAACTCCATACAGCAACTGAGTTCTTGACACTTTTTCCGTGGCTACCAGAGTGCAAACTAATCTCTCCTGTACTGCTGAGGCTATAAACGCAAAGAATGTTTCAGGAATCGTTCTAACATACATATTAAAGTAAAAAATTCAACATACCAGAAGCGTTGTTCGTCAACAAATATAGAATGGATCAATATTTCTTCAAAACTTAAATACTTATGTGCAAACTGCTTCCTCCTAATCATCGTTTCAATGTCCAGTATTGGAATAAAGTCTGCCATTTCGATTTCACATGAAAATCAAAATAAGAAGACCGGATAATTACTTTTTCAAACGTCTCGGCACAACTATTTCGTCTACATAATCACAACATTAAAATATTTATAGCGCCTCTGGTGAGAGAAGATGCAACCGAATTGGTCTTTTTGTGTTTCTCAAAAAAGGGAAAAAATTAATAATTATCGTAAACTGGCAACCGTGTTTGATGCCGAAAAACGAGTAGTTTTACGGAAATAAGTTTAAGGGTAGGTTTTAAATTGACAAAAAAAATCCTACAGCATAAATATTTTAATGTGTGATAGAGGTAACGCAAATCTTTTTTTAAAGACCGTTTAAGTTTCCCTAGCCCATTCCCTTTAGTAACACGAGCCACTTAAAGTAGCCTCAGTTACATATAGCCCTCTCGGCTGTCCGGATACTTTTGCCTTGGACAAAAACCAACCCTTCCCGCAAACAAAAAAATCTTCAAAAAGTTACTATAATTTGCACTACCCTAGAGAACCTGGCAAAAAATTTTCATTCGCATTGAATGAAAACTATAGCCGGGGGAACAAAGCAAAAACAGCGTTTTCCCATAAGGTTCTCTCGGGTGTGCGGATACTTTAGGTGGGTACTGTATATGCAATCAACTCTGGTCGTTTATTTAAACTACTTCAAGTATGTCACACAATATCTGTCTTATAGCACTTACAATCTGTTCGGGAGAGAGATGCTGCTAAACAGTCAGGAGAGGAAGTTGCCCTCTTGACTGCTAGATGGCGTAGTTTGCCGTTCTAACAAAAACACAATAAATTGGGGCTTGTTTGAGGGATTCAAAAGGGAACGGTCTCTTAAAAGTGTTGGAACACAGTCAATGCAGCTGTTGAAAACCCAAAGAATAGGTGGTTGTTTGTGGGATGCAAAAGGGAACGGTCTCTGAAGATTGTTGGAACACAGTCAATGGAGCTGGTGAAAACAAAATGAGTTGGGGCTTGTTTGAGGGATGCAAAAGGGAACGGTCTCTCAATGGTGTTGGATACAGATAATGGAGCTGGTGAAATCACAATAAATTGAAGATTGTTTGAGGGATGCAAATGGGAACGGTCTATTAAGGGTGCTGGAAAGCAGTCAATGGAGCTGTTGAGAACATAAAGAATGTGTGATTGTTGAGGGATGAAAAAGGGAACAGTCTCTGATTGGTGTTGAAACGCAGTCAAAGCTGTCAACAACAAAATCAATTGGTGGTTGTTTAAGAGATGCAAAAGGGAACAGTCTCTGAAGATTGTTGGAACACAGTCAATGCAGCTGGTGAAAACAAAATAATTGGGGCTTGTTTGAAGGATGCAAAAGGGAATGGTCTCTCAATGGTGTTGGAATGCAGTCAATGGAGCTAATCAGAATACAATGAATTGGTGTTTGTTTGAGGGATGCAAAAGGGAACGGTCTCTGAAAGGTGGTGAAAAGCAGTCAAGGGAGCTGTTAGGAATACATAGTAATGTTGGTTCTTTCAGGGAAGCAAAAGGAAACGGTCTCTCAAAGGTGTTGGAATGCAGACAATGGAGCTAATCATAATACAATGAATTGGTGGTTGTTTGAGGGATGCTAAAGGGAACGGTCTCTTAATCTTGTTGGAACGCAGTCAAAGGAGCTGTCCAAAACACAAATTAATAGTGGTTGTTTGAGGGGTGCAAAAGGGAACGGACTCTGAAATTTGTTGGAATGCAGTCAAAGGAGATGTTAAGAAAACAAAGATTATGTGGTTGTTTGAGGGGTGCAAAAGGGAACGGTGTCTTAATCAGTTGTTAGTACTCAATGAATTGATGCTTGTTTGAGGGAAGCAGAAGGGAACAGTCTATGAAAGGTGTTGGAATGCAGTCAATGGAACTGGTTGGAATACAATGAATTGGTGATTGGTTAAAGGGATGCAAAAGTGAACGGTCTCTAAAAAGTGTTGGAACACAGTCAGGGGAGCTGTTGGGAACAGAATGCAACAGTGGTTGTTTGAAGGCTGCAAAAGGGAACGGTCTGTAAAGAGTATTGGAAAGCAGTCAAAGGAACTATTGAAAACACAAAGAATTTGGGCTTGTTTGAGGGATTCAAAAGGGAACGGTCTCTAAAAAGTGCTGGAACGCAGTTAATTGAGCTGTTAATAGTGGCTGTTTGAGAGCAGCAAAAGAAAACGGTCTCTTAATAGTGTTGGAACGCAGTCAGGGGAGCTGTTGAGAAAAAAATGCAGTGGTGGTTGTTTGAGGGGTGGAAAAGGGAACGGTCTCTTAAAAGTGTTGGAACACAGTCAGTGGAGCTGTTGAGAACAGTAAGCAATAGTGGTTGTTTGAGTGCTGCAAAAGGAAACGGTCTCTGAAGATTGTTGGAACACAGTCAATGGAGCTGGTGAAAACATAATTAATAGTGGTTGTTTGAGGGCTGCAAAAGGGAACGGTCTCTTAAAGTGTTTGATACAGTCAATGGAGCTGGTGAAAACACAATGAATTGAGGCTTGTTTCAGGGATGCAAATGGAAACGGTCTCTTTAGGGTGCTGGAAAGCAGTCAAAGGAGCTGTTGAGAACATAAAGAATGTGTGATTGTGGAGTGATGCAAAAGGGAACGGTCAGTCAAAGGTGTTGGAATGCAGTCAAGGAATCTGTGAACAACACAATGAATTGGTGGCTGTTTGAGGGATGCAAAAGGGAACAGTCTCTGAAGATTGTTGGAACACAGTCAAAGGAGCTGGTGAAAACAAAATGAATGGGGGCTTATTTGAGGGATGCAAAAGGGAACGGTCTCATAAAAGTGTTGGAACGCAGTCAGTGGAGCAGTTGAGAACAAAATGCAAAAAAGGTTTTTGAGGGGTGCAAAAGGCAACCGTTTATGAAATTAATTGGAATGCAGTCAATGAAGCTGTAAAAAAAACAAAGAATATGTGGTTGTTTGAGGGATGCAAAAGGGAACGGTCTCTTAAAAATGTTGGAATGCAGTCAGTGGAGCTGTTGGGAACAAAATTGCAGTAGTGGTTGTTTGAGGGATGAAAAAGGCAACAGTCTCTGAAATGTGTTGGAATGCATTCAATGTAGATGTTATGAAAACAAAGATTGTGTGGATTTTTGAGGGATGCAAAAGGGAACGGTCACTCAAGGTTGCTGGAATGCAGTGAATGGAGCTGATGAGAAGACAATAAATTGGTGGCTTGAGTTGAAGGAAGCAATTAAACAGTCTATTACAGTTTGTTATTGCATATTTTATTGCTTCAAATTAAAGAATAGTAATGGTAGACGGCGTAGAAAAATGTAAGTATGATGTCGGCCATGTTGGAAAAGACGTGTAAATTTAATTGCGGAATGCAGGGTTGTGATTGGCTACAGCAAAAATCACGTGACTCGCCTGCAACCAATGGCAGCGTGCGCCTACACAAAATTTCTCGGACAAACACACAGACAAATACACAAACAAATCCCGCCCACAAATACCCCATTCGCTTTTATAAAGATAGGAGACTAGTATACGGCGGCCCGTCCCAGGACGGTAATAGGTGAAGTCTAGTATTTAGTCGGACCTTTCCTTAAGCCCCTTAATCCACTTAAAGCCCCTTAATCCACTTAAAACTTCTTAATCCATGTTAAGCTGTTGAATCCACGTAAAGCCCCTTAGTCTACTTTCAACTTATTAATCCAATTAAAGGTCCTTTAATCCATGTTAAGCCGCTGAATCCACGTAAAGAAACTTAATCTTCTTACCAACTTAATGATCCATTGTATCCTCTTAATCTACTTACAATTTATTAATCCACTTTAAGCCCCTTAATCCACGCATTGTCATGTCGTACCACTCATACACGTAACAAACCATTGAGGTAAAACAAATCACGGTTGAGCGCACTTGGGAACTGCCTCCAAGGCCATGCTCCTTACTTGGTCCTTTACTTGCAGTTTTTGTGCTTTACCAATGCCCGTCCCCTGCCCGTCGTCTCCAACCTGTCCGTTGTTTCCGCCCTGCCCGCGGATCTCGCCCTGCCCGCGGATCTCGCTCTGCCCGCGGATCTTGCCCTGTTTTCCCCAGTTCGTCATTTTACCCGCCCTGTCCGCGGAAATTGGAAAGAAAGAGATTAAGCCTAGCTGGTGGCAGTTCGAACCCTTTTCAAGTAGTCGACCTTTTTCCAGGTAGTCGACCTTTTTCCAGGCAGCAAAAGTTACGTGAACCCTTTCGAACCAATGGAAGCAAGCGCACTGGAAAAAAGGGAACACTCTCTTAATGGTGTTGGAACGCAGTTAATTGAGCTGTCAAGAAAAAAATGTCAATAGTAGCGCGCGCACAACGATAGTTCCCCGGAAAAACAGACAGACAGATACACAAACAAATCCCTCCCACAAATACCCTTTGCGCATTAATAGAAGTAGTAGACGATGCTTGTCCTCTGCCCGTCGTTTCAAACCTGTTATTTGTTTCCGCCATTCCCGCTGGTCTCGCCCTGCCCGCCGTTTTCCTACGTCCGTCCTTTTACGCACCCTGTCCGCGTGAATTCCAAAGAAAAATGTGAAGCCTAAACGGCGGCAGTTCGAATCCTTTTCAGGTGGTTGACCTTTTTCCAGACAGTCAACCTTTTTCCAGGCAGACAAAAGTTACGTGAACCCTCTCGAACCGATGGAAGCGCGCGCACTGGAACAAAAGGGAACAATCTCTTAATGGTGTTGGAACGCAGTCAATTGAGCTGTAAAGAAAAAAAATGCAATGGTGGTTCTTTGAGGGATGAAAAAGGAAATGGTGTCTAAAGGTTGTTGGAACGAAGTCAATAAACATATTAAGAAAACATGAATTGGTGCTTGTTTAAAGGATGCAAGAGAGAACAATCTCTAAAGGAGTTGTAAGAACTCAATGAATTGGTGGTTGTTGGGATGCAAAAGGGAAAGGTCTCTCAAGTATGTTGGAGTGCAGTAAATGGATCTGTTGAGAACACAAAGAATAGGTGGTTGTTTGAGGGATGCAAAAGGAAACAGTCTCAATGGTGTTGGAATGCAGTCAAAGGAGCTGTCCAAATACCATGAATTGGTACTCGTTTAGAACCGCAAAAAGGAATGATCTCGTAATTAGTTGTAAGTACTCAATGAATTGGTGGTTGCTTGAGGGATGCAAAAAGGAACAGTCTATTAAAAGTTCTGGAACGCAGTAAATGGAGCTGTTGAGAACAAAATGAATTGGTGCTTGTATTAAGGGATGCAAAAGGGAACGGTCTCTTAATATTAATGAATAGCAGTCAAAAGAGCTGTCGAGAACACAATGTAATAGTGGTTGTTTGAGGACTGAAAAAGGGAATGGTTTCTTCAAAGTGTTGAAACACAGTCAGTGGAGATGTTGAGAACAAAATGCAGTGGTGGTTGTTTGAGGAATGCAAATGGAAACGGTCTCTTAAAAGTGTTGGAACGCAGTGAGTGGAGCTGTTGGGAATACCATGAATTGTTGCTTGGTTTAAGGGATGCAAAAGGGAACGGTCTCTTAATGGTAGTGGAACGCAGTCAATTGAGCTGTTCAGGACAAAGAATAGGTGGTTTTTGAGGGATGCAAAAGGAAATGGTCTCTGAAAAGTTCTGCAATGCATCAAAAAAGGCTGTTAAGAAGTCAAGGAATTGGTGGTTGTTTGAGGGATGCAAAAGGGAACGGTCTCTTAAGGGTGTTGGATTGCAGCCAACGGAGCTGTTGAAAAACACAATAATTGGTACTTTTTTATGGGATACCAAAGTGAACGGTCTTTTAATTAGTTGTAAGTACTCAATGAATTGTTGGTTGTTTTAGGGTTTCAGAAGGGAACAGTCTCTGAAAGGTGTTGGATCACAGGAAACGTAGCTGGTGGGAATACAATGAGATGGTGCTTGTTTTAAAGAATGCAAAAGGGAACGGCCTCTTATGGGTATTGGAATACAGTCAAAGGAGCTGTCCAGAACACAAAGTAACAGTGGTTATTTGAGGGAAGCAAAGGTAACGGTCTCTCAAGGTTGGGGGCACACAGTCAATGGAGCTGTCAAGAACACAAAGTTATAGTGGTTGTTTGAGGGCTGCAAAAGGGAACGGTCTCTTAAAAGTGATGGAATGCTTTCAGTGGAGCTGTTGAGAACAAAATGCAAGGTGGTTGTTTGAGAGGTGCAAAAGGGAGTATACGGCGGCCCGTCCCAGGACGGTAATTGGTGAAGTCTAGTATTTAATTGGACCTGTTTTTAATCCACTTAAAGCCCCTTAATCCACGTATTGTCAAGTCGTACCTCTCCTACACTTAAAAAACAATGGAAGAAAAACAAATCACGGTTGAGCGCACTTGGGAACTGCCCCCAAGGCCATGCCCGTGCTCCTTATTTGGTCCGTAGACCGAGGCGGAATTTAGTTCCTCTTTTTTTTTGTGGTTGTCGTTATCACATAAGCTGTGATTTTAGGTTTTTTTTCTTCGGCTCTGGCTATTCTTGTAGGAGAACTTCCTTAAAAACAATGTTTTTCGTGAATACCTTGTTCTTATCTTGTTCCGTGGATTGTGGAATATTCCTAAGTAGCTTGCCCTGTTTCTCTGTTTCTTCGCACTGAACCTTGACACCTTCTCTTGATGTTGCACGCGAGAAAGCGACGTATAGTTGGCCCGTTGAACCGGCTGAAAACGGATTACGGAAGGTAGATGCCTACTCGCTCAAAAGTCTGTCCCTGTGACTTGTTGATGGTCATAGCGAAAGCCACAAGCACAGGAAACTGCAATCTTTTGAGTTTGAAGGGCAAGTCAGAGTCCGTGGGAGACATGGACATCCGCGGAAGGAAGACGTGGTGTCCTTTTTGTTTCCCGGCCGCGATCTCTGCCACAATCAGGTTACCGCTGAGCGCCTTGATGATGAGCCTCGTGCCGTTGCAAAGTCCCTGTCGCGAGTCAATGTTCTTGAGAAGAATGACGATGGCTCCTATTTTCAGTTTGAGTTGGTGCGGAGGTAGCCCGGAGACGTTGAAGGTATTTAAAATTTCCGGAGGGTAGTTGGAAATTTCCTCTGGGTCCTCTGAATCGATAGTGTCGATACTTTTGCAGACTTTCAACGCGCCAGGCATCTCGCCAATGATCTTGTTGTTGATCCTAAGACAGTCTTCATTCTTGGGACATAGAATAGCACGGTTACAAACTTGTTCTCTGACGCCTTCGTTTAAGAGATCCGATGGATCGCCAAAGACGTGTTCGATTAAGTTAGTTCGAATATTGAGAAGGTCTTGCGGGATTTCGATGAGATCTGGGTCATTGAGCCACGGTGTTTGTGCCAAAGATCCATTTCCCAGTTGAATGAGCCAATCAGCGAAATCTTGACTACCATCGACGGTGCGCATGTTTTGCACCAATCGAAGCTGTCGAAAAAGAGGCCAAGTTGCGTTATTGGTGATGTTCGCTTCGATGATTTTGACCCTGTTTCCGTGTCTCACAACGAGCAAGCACTGTCTAAAATCGCCGCCGAGCAAGAGGACTTTGCCACCGTAGGGATCGACGCGATTCTTCATGACAGTTTGGAAAAGATGATTGATCGCGTCGAGGGCGTGGTTGGTCTTCATGGTGGCTTCGTCGGAAATTATGAGACTGGCGTTTCTGATCAATTGCGCGTTGTAGCTAGCTTCTTCGATTTTCGATCGTGTCGTCTCGGTTATTGGAGGATAAATCTTGAACTGCGAATGGTAAGTTGTTCCGTCCAGTAACAAAGTGGACGCTATCCCCGTGGAAGCTACTGCGATGACTTGTCTCCCTTGGCCTTGGAGGACGGTGAAGAGGGTGTTGTAGAGAAAGGTCTTTCCCGTTCCTCCAGGGCCGTCCAGGAAATACTGCCTCGGATGTGAGTTGTTGACATCGTTGACAGCAGTCATGACTTGATCAAAGGCCGCGCGTTGCCCGTCGTTGAGTTGCGCCAACATCATTTCGCCCATCAGTCTCTTTTCTCTTTGACTGTTTTCGTTGTTCTCTTTCATCTGAGCTTCGACCAGTTGGTTAATCAGATGGAAATCCGGGACAGGCAAGGAGAGATCTTCCATCGTCTGATTGTGGAGACGTAGCTTGTCCTGAATCCATTTCAACGTCAAGTTCTTGGCCACGTTGGCTTCGTGTCCGCTTCTAATGTAGTCTTCCATCAGATGGTTCAGGTTGATTTCAAATAGATGCAGAGCGTCGGAGGGATTGCAGAACAGGCAAATGTCGACCAAAAGCTGCCTCAGCTGAAGAGGCATTTGGAATGCTGCCGCTTCTTGCATGGCTCTAGCCCAAGCAGTGTCGTCTTCCAGCAAATTCAGTGCTATTGCTGCCGCTTTGAAAGTGGGATGGACAACCTGGTCGACTGTTCGCAAATCTTCAAAGCTTGTTGGCCCTTTAACGTTGATGAGAAGCAAACGAAGGCAATGCCGTTCCACCTGTCGAACGCCAACCGTGTATAGACGACCGATGATCTTGGCCCGTTTCACGCGAGGCTTCCACGAATTGGTTTTCTTGATGAAAACGTAGTGGTGAGGTATTTCTCTGTAGAAATATTGCCGTGCGCTCTCGTCGACGCGATTCAACTTAAAGAAAGCAGTAAGGTTGGTGTCTCTCGAAGCGGCATTGATGACGGCTTGCATTTCGTTTCCCGGTTGGAAAAAGACGGGCTGCTCTCGGGGCAAATGGACGGCCAGGCGATAGATGGCATGCAAACGGTCGGAAAGGGTAAACTTGAAGATTCGCCAACAGACTTCCGGCGCGCTGACGTAACGCGCATCAAGATGGCACGTGATTTCGTCCCACTCCACCCTTGGTTCTTCGCCTTCTGCCAGATGATACGTTCCCACTTTTTGATCCATTTTCAGGCAATCGTACCCTTTGTAGACGTACTTGAAGATGTACTTTACGCTGACGATGGATGCGCAGTATTCGAGGTTGATGTGGGAGTCATACTTGAGGGATAACCAAGGGTTGTAAGGAACGACCGATCTGTTGTCAACTTCGAAATGCGTGTGTCCTCGTTTCAAGCGGTGTACAACGCCCGTATCTCTTCGTCTGTAAGTGGGGTAGCCGTTATCGTTTAGGAGTGTTTCTTGGCTATGTTGCTTCGGGAAAGCCTTTTAGCACTTGTCCCCGTCCATGCAAGGGGATTTTTTGTTGATCAACCCACACGGAACGTGAATCATGTGGGTCATGACGCTCTTATACAGTCTCGGATGCGTTGTACTATCGGGAATTTCCGCGCATATGGTTGCATCCACATCTTCCGCTGTAGCAGGGGCGTCACGCTCGTCGATATAAATGAGCATGTGACAGTGGGGCAATCCACGCTTCTGAAATTCAATGACGTGTATCCGTGCAGTCGCAAATCCCAGCACCTGGCGCTTTTCAATGTCGTTGACCAACTCAATTTTCTTTTGCTGGAAGAATCTTGCGACTATATCGGGTCGATCTGATGCCGACAGATGGCTGGGAATGTTGGCCGTGATTTCCCTCCACTTTGGGTTGCAGGTAAAAGTCAGGAAGAATACTGGCTTGCCGAATTTACCACAGATGGCCATTGCATCTTGGTACGCTTGCTTCATCGCCCTTGGGCTTCCGATGAAACTCGATGGGAGGACGTGATAAGATCCGACTGTAAGGTTTTCTCGTTCGGCGCGATTATGCAAGTAGTCCAAGAGACCGTCGTATTGAGCCACGTGAAGCTCCACCTGATGTTCGCGGATGTACTTGACGCGGTTGGCTTCAATCTTGACGTAAGAATCGACCGTCCATTGCTGAGTGAGTGATCCGCCGGCCAAAACTTTGTTGAAATATTCCCGAATCGACATGAGAAAGCTGTAAAATTCGCACTGCGTGATCGTTTTTCGTCTTCCTTCGCCACGATTCAATCGATGGGGATCGTTATCGTCGTCATCCATTTGCTCCTCTGGTTCCGGTTCTGGTTCTTCCACCAGCTCTTCCTCACCAGCTAAGGCTTCTACTGGTGCATTTTCTGGCCGCAGCATTTCATCAAGTCTTGGGAGATCGATCTCTTCCTCTTCATCCACATCCATTGCCCGTGCTGCTGCTTCCTCTCTTTCACGTCGTGTAGTGGTGGTATAAGGCATGTTTACATGCCAGCCATCGTCACCGTTGGGGAAGAGCAAAGGGTAAGTCATTGGGTCGCACATGGGCTGTTGTGTGTCAATCTGAACGAATGTTCTCCCTCTGACTGGGATGAAGAGATGGCCACGGATATCTCTCTTCGCTGGCGGCTCACCGTTTGCGCTTTTGAAAATGACAGCAATCTCGTTTGTCGTCGGGCTGTTGTAACGTCTCTGATCTAGATTTCTTCGATCACTGCTGATGATCATTCCTACTGTTTGGTGAGGTAGATTCTCATCTTGGGCTCGGCGGTACTCTTCTTCAAGCACTTGACGCATCATCTTGTAAATGGCTGCGTACGGATTCTTTTCTCGGAGCATTGCGTCCAATTCCTCCATCAAGTTTCTGCAGCATCCTCCGTTTGAGGTGGAAAGCGCTCTGAACTCGCCAGCCTGCGCAGCGTCCATGAAATAAAGATCCGCATACCTAGGATTATTCGTATTGGGGCCGACGGGTGTGGTGTTGTGGTACACTTGACCGTGGATTCTGAAACAATAAGGTCCACGCCCTGGGGGAGATGAAATATTGGCTCCCAACGAAGCAAAAGCGTGAGCGCTGTTGTAATTGCGGATCTTCGTCATAAACGCTTTCGCCTTTGGATGGTGATTCTGCAATAGTTTAACCAGCGGTTGATGGCACTCTTTTGGAGGAGGGAGAATCACCTTTCCTTTTGCGCAGCATTGGGTGAATTTCTTGTCTGTCGGTTGTTCACCCTTGAAATGCCTGGCATTACATTCGCCGCAATTGACGGTCATTTCTCCACAATCGTGCAATGGAACTCGGTCTTCGGAAGCCAATGTTTTGCAAGCCGCTCTAAGAGTTCTTGGCACTCCCGCACGGTTGCGGGCAGCCAATAGCTCTTCGCGAAAAGTGCTCTCCTCTTCAGTTTCCAATGGTATAATTTCAGCATGTTCCAATGCATTCATGGCACGAAGTAATTCCTCGTCTTCCTCTCTCTCTTCTCGCAAACGTTCCATTCGAGATTGACTCTGTTCTCGTCTTTCTTCCCTTTCTTCTTCTATCTCTGCCGCTCTGTAGTTGGCTGTTTGCTCCCTGTTAAGTTCCCTACGTATTTCCGCCTCTTCTTCCGTTTCTTCAACCAGATACATCTGATGACGCAATCTGTCAGCCATGGAACGCGACATCCTCTCTACTACTGTCTCTTAAGCGCGTAGGACTTAATGGCGCAAGTTATCCTCGATCATCCTTACGCGCCTTTCACCATCGGTTTCTGCGTTACGTATAGCTTGCTGTCCTGTTGCTTGATCTCTTAGCCTTGCACGCGTTTCTTCCTCACTTTCCTCTTCACGCAGAGCTTGCTGTCGCAATGATTGCTCTTGTAGCCTAGCTTGTTGTATTTCGTCTGGCTCTTGAGCTCGGTTTTCTTTACGTCTTTGCGCTTCTACGTCTAGACGCACTTGCCTGTCTACTTTATCTTGGGTTTGACGTTGAACTTCTTGATCGAGACGCTGCTTTTTCTCATCGCGCACATATTGTGCCCTGGCTCTATTGTCATGCAAACGTTTTTTTCTAATCTCTGGATCTTCTTGCGCTCTTTTCTCTCTTTGCTTCCTATTCTTTTCTGCCTTTTCAGCATCAGTCATTTGACGACGCGGTGCCATTGTTTGATTGTTGATAATAATGGTAATGTTCGATTCTTGAATAGGACAGTCTGAGTGGAGGGCTTTTGGAGGGCTGTTGGAGGATAAAATAATGTGCAACAAATTCAAAGTAATTAAAACAGGCAATCGAATTTTGGAGAAGGTGGGAATGGGGAGTGTATATTGAACACCGCAAATATCCGAAAACACTTTCAAATTAGTCTCTTGAATTAACGAAACAAAAATTACACCGCAAGAAATTCCTAAAACACTTTCAAATTAAACTAAGCCTATTAAAATGTAAAATTGAAACCGTTCCACCACACGACACCGTCCCAGGCAGTTGCTCGATGTGGTTTCCGAGTGCTTAAAACTTATAAAATTGTTGGCCCTTAACACCTATCACTATATCTCCGTTATTAAAGGACTGTTCTCAAGTCACAGGCTCTGCATTCTCCCGGCCTTACCGTAGTCTTTGGCCTCGGAGCGTGCCTGACAACGAATCATCACCCGCACAGGAACCTGTTTTCCACAGTGACTTGAGAAGAACCCTTAAAGGAAGTTAGTTTTTCGGTGCTGGGTTTAATCCAAGAACTATTTGGTGGGGGAAGGATGAGGTTGGGGAATACTTTACTTGAATATTGAAGACCAGACGTGTGATTCCCCACGGAGGTGTGGCAACAGGATAGAATGTTGCGATGGAAGCCTCGATAACCTATGAGTGTTTCGTAAAAAGGAAAAGTTACAATAAAAAAGATAGAGATGTGAAGAAAAACCGCATTCTTAATTAATTAAAACATAGTTTTGTTGTGAAAATCTTCAAATCAACATAAAAAAAGTTTTGTTTCTTTTGCACTTCAGCTTTTGACAATAATTATCCATAAATGAAATTTTAGAATTTCGTTCCAATATTTTTGGGACCATTCCATTTTTAAAAAGTATTATACAGTAGATCTTTCTTTTGCAAAAGTCATTCAAATTTTAAAAAACTACGTTCCAACGTTATGGTGATCCTTTTCATTTTTAAAACCTTGATCGATTGTTTGGAAGGTGCCACAGAAAAGGTTTTTATCAAAAAGTTGGAACGCAGTCAATCAATCAATGAAACATCTTATCCCAAAAAACAGTTTACTTAGAAAGATTTTGATCAAAAATTTCCTTTAATTAACCTAAATTGATTATTAGAATGGTGTAACATGGAATGCAGGCAATTTTTCATCTAGAAATAACATTCACAGATTTAAAGCGTTGGTGTTTTGTTACAGATTTTCAATGTTTTGGCACCGTTCCCCCTTTAACATTGGAATTGGTTTTTTGTTAAAGAATTTTTATGAATAGTTTCCATATGCACAATCAATTCCAATTTTGAAGACTAAATGTTGACTTAAACTTAACAAACACAGTATTTCCTTGTATTATAGCCTGCAATTTGCAAAAGGACTGCGTTTAAAAAAATTCTTGGCACCGTTCCCTATTCAACATTAAATTGGTGGTTTGTTGCAGATTTTCAAATGGAAATTTTCTCATGCATAATAAATTTCGTATTGAAGAATCGATGTTGGCTAAGACTTAGTAAATCCAGTATTTGTTACAAATTGTATCCACATTTGGCAAAGGAGAGTGTTTTAAAAAGTTAAGGCATCGTTCCCTTTTCAACTTATGAATTAATGGTTTGACACAAATTTTCTGAGAGCAGTTTTAAAATACACAAATAATTCCAATGTAAAATGGGAAAATTTAGCTTATAAACTTAATAAACCAAGTCTTTGATTCAGTTGTGACCTGCAATTGTGAAAGGACTGTGTTTTTCAATATTCTTGCTACCGTTCTCTCTTCAACATTGCAATTGGTTGATTGATACCAATTTCATAAAACAATTGTCTTGTCAATAACCAGTTCTTTTATAGTATACTACCTGTTTGTTTGGTTTTTTTAACTGTGGACGGGGCGTGCTCTTTGTAAACGTGTGTAATTTTTCTTGGAAAACTTCTATTATTATTTTGTCTGCTTTTATTTGGGTTTTACGTTTCCTTTCATCGGCCATCTATTGGTCAATTATTGACTTTCATACTGCTGACGAAGAAGAAAAGAGGGCGCTAATGAATAGAAATTTTTACAGCGCAATGTTTGAGAGTTCATGGTTCATACATCATGGCGGCACAAAATCTGCTGGACGACATGTCTGATTCACTCTCGATTTCTGTCGGCGACGAAAATGTGGAAGACATAGAAAGTATTTTATCCCGAATACCGCTTTTAGAGACCGGGGGAAAATATACCATAACTGACTGCACCGAAGAATCGATGATAGAAGAGGAAGAGGAAAAGATGAAACAAAGAACGGAAAAAGAGATTGAGTATTTACAAAGTGAAAGAAATGAACAGAGGAAAACCATAAATATAAAAATTGGCAAAGAAATGATGGAAGAAGAAGAGGAAAATGTAGAAAGAGAGCTAAGGGAGAAGAAGAGAAAGATTGATATGGAAGGAAGAGAAATAGAAATAAAACTAAGGGAACTAACGAAGAAGAAGAATGCGGAAATGGAGAAAAAAAAGCGGCAGAATTGCTCCGGTATCGAAAGTATCCGGAAAACAAAGCATCAGATTTGCTGAGGGAGCTGGAAAAACGGGCCGAAGAAGCACGCTACACCGCCATTCAGTAATATTTTTTTTTAACCTTTTGTTGCATGAATTTATTTTTTATTTGAACAGGTTTAAAACAGTTATTCTAGAGGGAAATGTTTAAAAGGAAATGTAGCCTATAAATTTAGCATTGTATTGTATTATTACTATTATTTCAGGCAACAATAGAAAGAAAAGGCAAAGGACTGCGTTTCAAAAATTTTAGGCACCGTTCCCTGTTCAGCATTGTAATTGGTTGTTTGTAACATGTTTTCAAACAACAGCCCTCTTATGCAAATCAAATCCAATGTTGAAGAAGGAATGTTGGTTAAAATATAAGAAACAAAATCATTGCTTCTGTTGTTGCCTACAATTGGCAAAGGACTGCGTTTCCAAAAATTTTGTCACCGTTCCCTGTTCAGAATTGTAATTGGTTGTTTATAACATATTTTCAAACAACTGCTCTATTATGCAAAATCAATTGCAATGTTGAAGAAGGAATGTTGGTTAAAGTATAAGAAACACAGTCATTACTTTTGTGGTTGCCTACAATTGGCAAAGGACTGTGTTTCCAAAATTTTAGGCACCGTTCCCTGTTCAGCATGGTAATTACTGGTTTGTTACAGATTTTTCAAAAACAATTTTCTTATACACAATCAATTCCAATGATGAAGATCAAATGTTGTCTAAAATATGAAAAAAATTTAAAAGTCATAGCTTTTCAAAGGAAAACTACCTTTTACGCAACCAATTGCAATATTAAAGTGGGAATTTTGCGATTGCAGTATTGGGAATGGGGTCTTAGATTTTGAAAATACCCGCCTATGTAGAATTGAAATGGAAAAAACATTAATAAAATTTATTATTTTGTATTAGGGCACGGAAAAATTCAACCACAATGGACAAACTGGTGACCGAAGCAAGACAACATCTTCATATGCTGAGGTGCAGAAGAGTTGCGGAAGAGCAAAAAGAGAAGAATAGCAATAGTGCTGGCAAGAAATAGATATTGTCTTACGTGTATTCGCATTTCGTCATTCAACAATCGTAATAAAAATTAACAAACGATGGTTACATTTAAAAGCTAAACTTTTGTGGTTGGGTAGACAACGCAGTCTTCACCCGTGAACGGATTCAGATCCAAGTACGTTATTCCATGAAAACGGATGCCGCGAATGGTGACCAACGGATTCGTTTCCCTTCACTGATGGGCAAGTAATCGCGCCACCTTTCCTCCGTACATGTGAGTATAATAGTTCGAAGGCACTCAGATTTGAATCCATTCACGGAAGTATAAAGTAATGTTTCCTTTTTTCAGAGTTTGAATGTTGAATTTCCGTTCATGGATTGTATTTCAATTTTCAGTGTAAAATTTGTATTACAAGTATTACAATGTTTACAGGATTTGTTTCCGTTTACGGATTGTTTACCTTATTTATAAACGTGCCTAATTCTTAATTTTCATTAACCACTTAAAACTACTTAATTAATATTGATTGAATTGTTGTTTTCTCCAACAGTTGGTTTTCTTTTGGATTAAAATGCTTTTATCGGAAGAGCTTAAGGAAATAAAACAGATTTGCAGTTTTACGTGTATTACTTAATATTTAAGTTTTGCATGATTAGCAACAAGAAATTTGAAGAACTGAATGACTGAACTGATAATTACTGAAATAATGCCATTTAGTGTTATTTACTTAATACTGAATTATTAATTATTAATAATCAATAATAGTTTAGTGTTTTACGTTTAGTTTTCAATGGAAAAAGACGAAATTTTAACTGGCGCCAAAAAATGATGGCCGCCGTCGTGCTCTTTCACGATTGGTCCATACATATTTGCTTATTCCTAATATAAAACTATGTTTAATGACGTTTTTCTAAGTGTCATCGTGTTCCTCGTGATAAGAGGATCACGAAAAGTACATTGTATATTACTTTAAGTGAAGAAAATTATCCGAACGGTGTACGAAAAGTTGGGTGTGTATCTACGTCATCCCCCCTCCTCCCCCAAAGTTGGCAAAATTGAATAATTTATTGTATCCAAACGAAAGGTGCCATCATTATGAATTTTATGGCAATCGATAGCTCTCATTAAGAGCTTTCGATTTCCGTAAAAAAAAAATTAAAATATTAATATGGAAAGAAATCCTATCATGATGAAAAAATTTCCGTTTTTTCGCTGTAACGCATATCTCGGTCTAGCCGATTTAGCCCCCCCCCCTTTACCCTTGAATCTTTGCTTTCTTTCTCTCATTCCCTCTCTTCACAAATTCCAACTAACCAGCCGCAAACGCTATCTCTGGAGCTTAACACGCGTAGCTCAACTGATTCTGCAGCCGTTACTACTCCCGATATACATCATGGTCTAACCCACCTCCTTTCCATATGTGGAGGCAGCTGTTTCATGTCTTGCTGGAAATCAAACGTATGAATCACACAAAAAAAATGTATTTAAGTTGTTAATTTTCTTTAGGACTCCACCGTTCCTTTGACAGAAGAAATACTGAATTGATGGTTGGGATCGTTTCTGTTTGCGTTAACCGTTAACATGTGCCTGGCTAGCTCAGTCGGTAGAGCATGAGACTCTTAATCTCAGGGTCGTGGGTTCGAACCCCACGTTGGGCGTTCTATTCCATGTGGTCTTAATCTAAACTTGGTACCAATCGATCCGTAAAATTCAGTTCCCATAGTGTAGTGGTTATCACGTCGGCCTAACACGCTGAAGGTCCTCAGTTCGATCGTGGGTGGGAACAAGATATCCTCTGCATACAGTTCTCATGTGGTTATTTATATTGTTAACATACATTCGGTTGTAAAACCCTTTTAAAACAAGGATCCTATGGTACAAAGCCGTGTTCTCATAGTGTAGTGGTTATCACGTCGGCCTCACACGCTGAAGGTCCTCAGTTCGATCCTGGGTGAGAACAGTCGGTTTTTGAAGTTTATCAATTTCACTGCAATCTGCGTGTCTGAGTAGTAACCGAAGGGCTTGCCAAGTAGGGAGTCGGGTGAATTTTCCATATGGTCCCGCACAAGGTTTATAACTAGCTGATTACCACCAGAAGGCTCCCGAAAATAAAGCACACATGTTGTTTTTAGAGTAGTTTTGTTGTTTTGACGATTCAAAATTCCTTTAATTTGCTATTTTACGCGTCCCAAGTTTACTCATCATCAATGAAAGGAGTGCAAAGTAGCGTAACTAATAAAGTTAACCATAATCTGTTTAACTGTAGAGTTATCATGGTTGTACACCACTGATGACTAGGCAACGATGTATACGGAAAAGTTACAGATGATTCTTAACCTATCATAAGGAGTCTCTGAGGATAAAAAAGAATAAGTAAAAACTCCTATGCTACGCCCCTGGGTGGGATCGAACCACCAGCCTTCCGGTTTTTTTTTTATATTTAAACGATTTATTGTCACAAGTAAGATTTAAATTGTTTTACAGATACGTTGGGGCATTTGTGGCATTTGTGATACAAGTTGCATGTTGTGGCAAAGGAGGAAAATTACAGCGAACTAATTACATTTCGAGGCGGAATTGAAGGAGGACAAATGATTTTGGTGGAGATGAAGATTAACAATATGACATCTGGAGGGGGGGGGGGGTTCCAAGAGATAATTATTATGATGGGAGAAACTTGTTGTATGAAGGAAAGAAGGTATCTGTGGAGAAAGTTTTGTAGGAATATTTAGGGTTTAGAAGGTGACGTCTGTGGAGAGTTTTTTGAATGAAGGAGGCGTGACTAGAGAGACTGTATTTCGGTTATGGCTGGGGTGAAGTTTTGGCTGCGGCCAGTCCAGACGGTGATTATGTAGGATTGGATGAGGGCCAGTATTTTCTTTTTATTGGGCCCATTTCCAACGTCTCCATTGATTGCTGATTTCAATGGTTTTAGACATCCGAGTTTTGTCAATTGAATACGGAGCCATAAACTGATGTCAACTTTCTCTTTACTAAGTAACATTAGATGGTCGTCAGTTTCTTGGCCAGCATTGCATAGAGGGCATTGGTCGTTGTTTGAAAGATTGAGACTATTGAGACGCATTTTGGTGGGAAGCTGGTTATGGTTAAAATCCCAGACCAGTTCGGCGTTTTTCCCTTTGATTTTGGCCACCCAACGCCAGATGGAAGCCCAGTCAAGGTCCGGTATCACAATCTCTGTTCTCCCTGGTTGCCCTATGTTAGCGATCAGGTGATTGTAGGTTGCGCGGTGATTTGATACAGTTGACGATGTGAAGATGCCAGCTTTTAGTAGATCGGTGATGGTTGAAAGTGAGGTAGTGAAGTATGGATGCGATGAATGGGTTGCATTAAACCTAGGCTGGGTGATTTGTGGAAGGAGGTTCTTGAGATGTGGCCCCAACCAATAAACAGTTGCAGTTCTCTCAATAGCCTCGGGGTGGATTAAAGATTTGAAAATTTGCCGAGTGAAAAGGGACAGAAAGAATGGAAAAAGTAAAGTGACACCAAGCCCACCTTGAAGCCGGGGGCGGATCAAAACATTTAGGGGTGGGTGCTCTCTTCGTTGTGCCAAAGGAATTTGTTGCATTTTTGTTGGAGGAGAAGGGCTTGGGTTTTGTTGCAGGGAAGTACGTGGGCTATATGAACAAGTTGTGACAAAACATGTTGTTTAATGAAAAGGATGCGACCATAAAAAGTGAAATGACGGTGTGTGTTTTTGATGAGAATATTTTGGATGATGTTGAGCTGTCTTTGCCAATTGTCTTTAACTGTTTTTTTGGTTTCGGAAGAAAAAGGAATTCCGAGAATTTGTAATTCATCTACTTGAGTTATCCAATCATATGGCCATTTACTTTTAGAATATGATTGTTTTAAGTTGCCTCTATGGGGAATCGAACTTTTAACCTCTGGAACCCCAGCCGAATCCGCTGCCCACTGTGTCACTACGGGTCGGGAAGTTTTATGCAGGGTCCAGATGCCTAGACCAAGTAATTTTGTCTTCCCCATGTTAATACGTGCATTTGTCCAGGCACAAAATTCCAGAATAATTTCGCATGCACGACGTACATCTTTCATTGATGAGGCAAAAACTACAAGATCATCTACATATGCACGAACTTGGATGCGTTTTCCGTAGTGTTCAATTCCGTCAATACCCCTAGACAAGCAAACTAAAAGCGGTTCAATATAGAGGGCAAACAGATGGACTGACAGAGGGCACCCCTGCCGCACGGATTGTGCATTGTCCACAGTACCGACTATGTCATTACCGTTCAATGGGCATAGTTCAGTTATACTGTACAGTGTTTTTAACCAATCAACAAACAGGGGAGGGTAGCCCATGGCTGTCATCACTTCCCACAGTACGTCTCGATTGACAAGGTCATAGGCTTTCTCCAAATCATACGCGATAATGGCGGCCGGTTTGAGGGAAGATACTTCTTTTGATTTACGGCCTGTATTATCCATGACATCTCGAATTAAACACAAGCTGTCAAAGATATAGCGGCCGGGTACACCACCTTTTTGATGTGAATCTAGAGAGTTTTGAAGAGAATTTCTCAGACGAAAAGCCAATACTGACGCGATTAACTTGTAATCGGTATTTAACAATGAAATTGGCCGGTAATCTGTGATTTTACTCGGTGCTGGGATTTTTGGGACTAATCTAATAGCTGCCCTTCCCTGCGACGGTTGAAGTTTTCTTTTGTCGAGGACACAAATCATCATCTCTAGAAAATGAACACCAATAACATCCCAGAATTTTAAATAAAACTCAAAGGGAATGCCATCTGTACCTGGGGCCTTGTTCTTTTTAGTTGCCCTAAGTGCGTTGTTAATTTCCTCTACTGTAAATGGAGACACTAGAGGCCTGTCACTCTCCGGGATCGAACCTAGTACTCCTCGATTGAACGCTTGAGCGTTTAACGACTGAGCTACTACTGATACACCCGGGTTGTTTTTAGTGGGTTTTATGCGGTTAAGTGCACCTCTAATCCCTTCTATAAATTTTCCAGCTAATTGGTTATTAGGGGCGGGCTGATTCTGAAAGATTCCACTGAAATGTTTAATTATTTCTAGGTTAATTTGCTCAGATTGGGTAATTTTACAGTTATCATTAGTTTTGAGCTGGGTGATCAGAGACTTCTGGAAATTACTCGTTGACTTGTTCATATGAAAGGTAGATGTCTCTTCTTCGGCTGTACTTTGAACGCGTGAACGTATTGCAAATCCCCTCAATGCTTCTCGCTCCCAGGCTAGAAACTCACGTTTCAACTCCATGTAGCGCGCATGATTGAGATTTGCATTGTTCACGGTTTCTTTTAGTTGATGTTGGAGTAATTTCCGTTTGACTCTCTGGTCACAGATTCTCTTTTTACAATAATTAATTGATAAACGCCTGAGGCCAGGTTTGAAAATGTTCTCCCACCAGTGGTCTACGTTTCCAATACGGGATGTATGTTGGGACATTTCTTCAATAAAGACGTGCACCAATTTTATATATTCTTCCTCCTCGAGGATTGATGTGTTGAGTTTCCATAAAACCCTTGACTTGTTTCTCACTACACGAGGAGGGGTGGTACTGTTTATATACCCTACGATTGGTCTGTGATCCCCGAGTGGTAACTCGTGCAAATGGATATCAGAAAATTTTACGTGGTGCTGGCAATAAATCGGTCTAATCTAGCCTGGCTAGTCGCACAAAAGTACGTCCAACAAGGTTCATTTTTCCGAATATCTCTCCAGACATCTGTTAATGAAAGGGCTTTTACTAAATCTCGGAGGGGTTCTAGTAGTGCTAGTCTAATTTTAGGTGGTGTTGTCTTGCTACTTTTCCGGTCATCGATCTCGTCAACGGCATTAAAATCTCCCAATATAATTGCTGGTGCCTTATACTGGGCAACATAAGCCGGAATAGTTTCCCGGAGGAAAGAATCCCTATAAGTTTTATTTTGGTCACCAGATAGGGCGTAAATACACACAAAAGCAAAACCCTTTACTTCCATGGCTATCAACCTCCCCTCCGGTTCAAACAAAATGTTGTTGACGCTCAGGCCGTGTCGTACTAGGATGGCTGTCCCATGTTTTCTAGGGCTGAGGTTTGTGTGCATCTGGTAATGGTTAGTAAATACGGTGTTATAGTGGAAAACTACTTCTTGCAAACATATAATATCAAGTTTTTGATGTAAAAAGAAATTGAGCATTATTTGAAGTTTGTCAGGTGACGATATTCTGTTGATATTATATGTCGCGATGTTAATCATGATTAAAATTTAAAATTGGGTTTTGGGGATTGGGTCTTGTTATCGTTGCCCTTTTTCCTTCTAACGACCTCCATTGCTTTGAGAGTTTTATCTGCTATAGAAGTCGATTGAGTGCTGAGGGGGACGTCCAAAGATTCCTGAGTTTCA
Source organism: Daphnia magna (assembly GCF_020631705.1). Lineage (NCBI taxonomy): Eukaryota > Metazoa > Arthropoda > Branchiopoda > Diplostraca > Daphniidae > Daphnia > Daphnia magna. The sequence goes on along the minus strand of NW_025533130.1, from coordinate 88,240 downwards.
CTCACATGACTAGCCTTCTGGCTGTCAAGTGACCGTTGGCCAGGCTGAATACTCCCATCAGAAAAGGAAAAGTCTTCCTCAGGGTTTGAAACCGAACACAGCTCGGTTGCATCCATCTCTTCATCCACATCGTTATCCATCTGATCTATCATGGATGGAATAGATGGTACTCCAGGTGCAATTGTATCGGGTGGCACATCGTCCCCCCCCGTAAAGGTGGGAAAAGAATTGGTGTCCACACCCGGTATCGAAACTGAAACCTCTCGAGACGGAGACCCGAGTTCAACCAAACAAGCTACATCAGATTCAATTTCCTCAGCTTCCTCGACGGGGGAATGGGAAGAGGCAGTACGACTCCTTTTTTTTTATTGTTTTTGTTGGTCACGGAATTCCCTCGTCTCTTTCATTTTCTTTTTCCTTTCCGAATAAGACACCACAGACGAATCCACACAGCTAGTGTCTTCAGCGTCAGAATCGGTGTCAGAAAGAGACTGAGCTTCATCGGGTTTCGAAATTGGATCCTCCGGAACTTTATCAAAAACGACAACAGGCGACATCGTTGACCTCTGGGCTAACTCGGGAAATGAATCAGCGTCAACAGTTGGAGCAATTGGCATTTTCCCGCCACCAGTCGGCCCTGTCTCCTGGGGCTTCCTAACAATTTTAACTGTCCCACGATTTGTTAGTACAGTACTATGGCTACGTGTTCCCATGGGGCCTTTTAAAATGGTGCTGGGGGTGGTTAAACTACGGGGTTGCTTGGGGCAATTAGCTAAGACATGGGTGGGAGAATCACACATGCGGCATGTGTGCATTTGTCCTGCATAAGACACCATTAGTGGATCCTTGTAGCTTCCAAAGGTGATAAAAGATGGGATGCCCTTGTGGATCTCCATATCCACATTGACAACTCCAGTCTTAATCCCGTTCCACCTTGGAAGCGACCTATCCTGATACGTGTCCCAAAACACCCGAGAAATCACTCCAAACTCGCGCAATCTCTTGTTTAGCAGGCTAAGGTCATCATCGAATTTGAAATGTTGAATTCTAACGCGTACGAGGTTAACTGACCTATCTCTAACTCGAATTCGGACCTCCTTGCCACTAATGACTACAGATTCTTTTGCACTAAATTTATTCAAGAATTCAATATGGTCTTTGACGGTCTTGAACCCAATTCGGAAAACGCAAAAGGCTCGCCCTGGTAGACGAGAAACAGCATCAAAGATGCTGTCAGATTCATTACTATCATGCTCGAAACATTCGTAGAATTCATGCCTGGTCACTTCAGTATTACCAAAAGAGATTTCGGCAGTACGTGGCCAGACGTCTGGGGATTCCGTTCCCATTTCACCCACAACAAAGGGGCAAAGAGGCGGGAAAAATGCAAAAAAGAAAAAAAAAAGGCCAATACAAAAATGGCGCCTTAACAAACAAACAAGGGAAACAAACGAATTACAAGATAAAATACAACCAGAAGAGAGAGAGAAAAAAAAAAGGAACAAAACAGTTTTTTTTTACTCACCGCAAGATGTCACTCTTGGGAGATCAGTTAGACACGTCTGTTAACAACCGAACGCGCTAGCCAATTGCGCCACAGAGGCATCCGATTTAATTGGGGGAAACGGGAGCTTTGTGCTTCTTTACGACTGAGAGAAACGTAATGTGTTCATTCTCCAACCCTTTTGTAATCCCAGAAACAACAATCGGGCGCCATTTATCTAGTTAATGATGCTACTATCAGTGACAGGATACAAATTTTTAGTAAATAAAACCGGAAACAGACAGATTCTTCCAGACGTCAGATGGCGCTGATGTTTTTAAATATTTTGTTCCTTCGGTACCACCATGAAGTTTACCAGGAGTAGAAATGGAAGTACTCTTCTCACGGAAGAAATTGAGCTACACTCGTTCTGCTCCAGAGATGGCGTCGCGGCTGGTAAGTTCCAAACTAACAAATATTTTAGGTTTTATCGAATCAAATAATTTACATTTTATTCGTATCACTGAGACGAATCCAATTGTTACATTTGTATCTCCCGCCAATATCCCCATCCCTAATTATGTGTTGGTCTCTGCCAGATGGCGGGTCAATTAGCCAGACGCCTTTGTCTACCTGTTGTAAGAGGCAGTAGAGGGTAAACCGTCTGAGCGACAGGACCATAGGAGGGCGCTTTGCTTAACGCTGGCTTCCCCTCGCGGATTATTTTCCATTCCTTTTTCGCGTGTTCCCCTTTTTCGCGTAACTGTGCGAATCCCAAGTGCAGGGACGAAATATAACTATTTCGTTGAATTATTTAATTGCCTATTTTCTAGAGTAAATCCCAGCGTACTCGTTACGAACGTAACAATTGGTGTCAGAAGAGGGATTACAAGGCCTTAGAACGACTTTTAAAAAGTCGCCTTACTGAACGCCACTGCCTTAAAGTATTTATTTTTTTTTTTCTCTCTTCTCTGAGGTTTTGTCTTGTCAATTTGTAAAGTGGTGTGTGAATCACCGTAAGTTTTCATTTTTTTTTTGGTTTATATTTTGTGTGTTTTGTGTGTAAGTGACATTTTAGGGGCGCCGCCATATTGGATCCAGTCGCGTGTTGGAGGCAGGCGTGACTGTGGGCGTGGCCATATTGGATCTGTGTTACGCGACAGACTCTCCCGCAAAGTAGTTTCCCGTGGGATCGTGGTTTTTCGCTTTGAAGCCAAAGGGGAAATATTTTTTTTTTGGTTGTTTTGTTAATTTTTCGGCGTTTAATTTCTTGTTTCTTTTTTTTGGCGCGCCAACAATTTAAGCGAGTTTCGGCTGGTGTACCTAAGCTTTTGTCGGGTATTTAATTTGGTTTTTGTGTGTTCGTCTCCTGCCTTATTTGCTTTTGCTGGTGCCGTCGTTTATGTATGTTTATTCTGTTTTTTTTTGCAAGTGGGTTTTTTTTTTCTTTCTCGTGGTTGACCGACTGATTAGTCACGTCTGTTTTGGGTCTTTTTCTTTTGGTTGCTTTTGCTGGCGTCGGGACCTGCATGTCGGATACGGATTCCGAAATTAAAGAACCTTTTTTTGGTTTTGAACACCACTATCACTTACAGAACCGTAGCCAACAAACCGATCCAGAACCGGTTAGACCCCGTTTAGTTCGCCCTGTACCTCGCTATCCACCAAACGACGCTGCTAAACAACGTCTGGAATTTGACATTTCTCCTTCGGAAGCGTCGAGCAAAACTGAAATGGCGGACAATGCAGCTCTCATCGCTGCGTTACAAGGGTTTACCACGGCAGTAGCAACGGACGCAGCAGCGAGGCAGAACCAGATGGCGCAGCTATTTCAAGTTATCGGGGGCCAACAGCAAAACCAAGCCGCTATGCAAGCCATTGTTGCTGCACCACCCAATGCACCTGTTATTCGGCCTTCCACAGTGGCGGTAAACTCTCTACCACATTTTTCAGGTAGTGCAGACGAGGACGCACAGGGGTTTGTTGACCAAGTAAACAGGGTAGCAGGGTTAGAAAGTTGGACGGCCGAGAACTGTCTTTTGGTTGCCGTAACACGTCTTTTAGGTACGGCGTCCCAATGGCATGCGCAAACCGGGCAGAACTATGGTACGTGGCCACTTTGGTCGGCGGCCCTTGTCACAAACTTTTCCCACACCTTGTCGTTTTTGGAGTGGAGCTTAATGGTGGAAGCAAGAGTGCAGAAACCAGGGGAATCTTGTTTGGAGTACGTTTTGGACAAGCGTAGATTATGTCTGCGCTCTCCTGTACCTTTGCCAGAGGCAAACATCATTAAGGCGTTGCTTAGGGGGCTAGCCAATCCAATTTACATTGCGGCGCTTACGGCTCAGCTACCTGTCAATTTTACTGACTTCGTAACTCGTCTACGGGACTTGGAACAGCTTGGCTTATCGAGTGTTCATATGGGTATTCCTGCCCCACCTGTAACATACACTGCACCCTTTAATGGCACGGCATGTCCTGCGCCACCTGTTGTCGCCCCAACTGCCCCAAATTTCGCGGCTCTTTTTCAAAATCTTGGCGACAGATTGGTCAATCAGATTTCAGCGTCGATGTCGCGGCTGGCGGTTAACCCGATAGCCGGTGGCTGACGCGCTGGAGGCCCGATGCCCCAGAGAGGCCCACCACAGAGACTTTGTTATGTCTGCAATAGGAATGGACATATTGCCCGGGACTGTCCAGCAAAAAAACGACGCGTCTACCCGCCAACAGCAATGGTGCCCTTAAGAGGCTTTGTTTTTTTTGAAAACCGACCTGCCTTACCCCTTATCAAAGTCTGGATCGAAAAAGTAGGCGAAGTTATAGCCCTCGTCGACTCTGGTGCAAGTGTTAGCGCAGTCCGGCTCAGTGTCGTGCGCAAGTTTTTAAATCCAAGCCGCAAGGTGAACAAAGCTAAACTCAGGGGCGTCGACAACAAACCGGTGCGCGTCGAGGGATCTTTACCACTCAACGTTAAATGGGGGGGTAAACTTGTAAAAATTAATCATGTAACTGTCTTGAGGACTGCACCATTTGCCTTAATTTTGGGGGTTGATTGGATCGTTAAAAGTAATACAAGTATAGTGGTTAAAAGGGGGAGGATTGAACTAGTTGGGGAAGGGAGTAAAATTTTAAATGGGGAAGGGAGTAAAATTTTGAATGGGGAAGGGAGTAAAATTTTCAATGGGGAAGGGAGTAAAATCGTAGAAATTAAGGAAGGTGAAATCTTAGGGGAACGGGGGGAAAAGAAGGTACGATTTGCGAAGGACGTTTTTATAATTAATGAAGGAACGGAAGAAGAAAAAGTTTGCGTGTATGACGAAGAGCAAAAACGGGAAGTGGTTGACTTAGTTGTGGGGGGAGTAGAAGGAAATGAAGAATTTATCATCGGGAATGATATTTGCGAGTATCTCGCCGAACAGTCACCGTCAAAGCGCCGTGGGTGGATGCCTGTTAAGGTGGATGGACCCCAAACCATCCCGCCTAATTCACTCATGTTTGTGAATGGGAGATTGCCAAGTTGTATTTCGGGGAGGGGATTTGTTAAATTTAATTCTTGTTCAAAACCGGGGAAAGAATGGGTAATACCGTCGAGCATTGTAGATATTAGGGAAGGAATTGTAAAAATTGCTATTGTAAATTACGCCTCGGTGGAGTTGAAGTTGAAGCGGCGCCATTTTTTTGTGTTTTTGAAGCAGACGAAGACGTGGAATTGTCTGGCGTGTCAGAAAGTGGCGGAATTCCAGAAGTTGGCGCAACCTTGATCTCAGAAGATCATTTCTCTAAGTTAGCTCCACAAATCAGAATGGGGGAGAAACTCAGTCCTTTGGAGCGCGCGAGAATAGTCGAGTTGCTTGAGCGTCGACAAAAGTGTTTTCCGGCGTCAAAAAGAGCCATCGGACACACGACAGATGTCGTGCACCACATCGACACGGGGGATGCTCGTCCCATCAAATCTGTGCCATACCGGGGGTCTGCTTTTGAACGCCAAGTTATTGCCGACAAGGTCGAAGAAATGTTGGAAGACGGGATTGTTGAAGAGTCTTATAGTCCGTGGAGTTCGCCCGTAGTGTTGGTGAGGAAGGCGAAATCGGGAGAATATCGATTTTGTGTCGATTTCCGTCGCTTGAATGCAGTGACAAAACGTGACGTATATCCATTGCCTCGGATCGACGACGTTTTCGATCGATTAGCAGGCGCCCAGTTTTTTTCATGTCTTGATTTGGCCAGCGGGTATTGGCAGGTGCCAGTAGCGGTAGAAGATTGAGAGAAAACCGCCTTCGTCACCCCAGACGGCCTTTATCAATTTTCTCGTTTACCGTTCGGTTTGAACTGTGTCCCAGCGACGTTCCAGCGTTTAATGGACAAGGTTTTGGCTGGACTGAAATGGCATATGTGTCTTGTCTATCTGGACGACGTTATTGTTTTTGGGAAGACGTTTGAAGAGCACTTGGCACGTCTAGAGCTGGTTCTAACAGCCCTAGAACAAGCAAATTTGACTCTGAACGTCGATAAATGTGTTTTTGGCTCAACCATGGTGTCTCATTTAGGACACGTAGTTGATGCGGAAGGTATTCGCCCAGAGAGTGAAAAAGTTCGAGCCCTAACGACAATGCCAGTAACTAATCTGAAGTCCTTACGCGGGTTTTTAGGTCTCGCTTCATATTATCGACGTTTCATACCAGACTTTGCAGCCCTTGCGCACCCCTTACACTTACTTTTGAAGAAGAATGCTGGATGGAGATGGACCGAGCGTCAAGAAGGCGCAAAGAACAGGATCGTCGAGCGCTTGACCTCAGCTCCTGTTCTGGCTCATTTCGATGACGTTCGGGAAGTCACCATCCAGACAGACGCAAGTCAAATCGGGCTCGGGGCAGTATTGTCACAAGATGCTGGTGAGGGACATCGGCCCGTCTCTTTTATTAGCCGGAAGCTGAGTGATGCAGAAACGCGCTATCACGCAAACGAGCTGGAGTGTTTGGCAGTTGTGTGGGCATTAAAGAAATTCCGCACTTACATTTATGGTCGACATTTCATTGTGAAAACGGATAGTTCTTCTGTAAAATGGATGATGGGAAAAAAGGAGTTGAAGGGCAAATTTTCCAGGTGGGTGCTTGATCTCCAAGAATTTGATTTTACCATTGGGCATGTCAAAGGCGTAGACAACCAAGTAGCAGATGCCCTGTCTCGGAATCCGGCGGAGACGATTGTCGAAACCAACGATTCTCAGACAGAGGAAACATGCTGTATTGCCGTAAATATGCCTGAAACTGGCTTAGCATCCAATGAGGTCGCCCTCTTGCAACAACAAGACTGCCAACTCCGACCAATTTTCGTTTCCTTGAGTTCCCCAATTCAAAACAATATGTCTCAACGGTTTGTTATTCGGGGTAAAGTTTTGTATAAAAAAAATAGTAATTCGGGTAGAAAATTTCTTTTAGTTGTTCCCTCCATCCTACGTCGCAAAGTCCTTGAATCTTGTCATGATTTTCCCTCATCCGGGCACCAGGGAGTAGAGAAAACTTTATTTAGAATTAAAAGTAGGTTTTGGTGGCCGCGACTGGGAAAGAGTGTCCAAAATTTTGTAAATTCATGTATCTTTTGTTTAAAACACAAACACTCTGTTGGTCTTCCAGTCGGCAAACTTCAACCTATCGAGCCTCCATCATCTCCTTTCCAGCTAATTGGCGTCGACCATCTTGGACCCTTCAAAGAAACGCCGAGTGGCCATCGTCACGTCATAGTTTGTATCGATTACTTAACCAAATGGGTTGAAATGGCGCCTGTTCCGGACACATCAACAAAATTTGTGACAATCTTCTTAGAATCGAACATACTATACCGGCACGGAACACCACAAAGGATAATTTCCGATCAGGGATCATGTTTTACATCTGAACTATTTGAAGAATGGATAAGAAAGTGGGGAATTCAGCATATTCAAGCAACAGCTGAACATCCAGAAACAAACGGCCTGGTGGAACGCGTTAACCGGACTTTTACACTTGCGCTTTGTGCCTTCATCAACGCACAGCACAATGACTGGGATAAGCACCTGGCGGCAGCAGCTTACGCAATCAATACTGCGCGTCAATCAACTACCGAGATCACACCTTTTGAGTTGGTGAACGGTCGCCAACCAGTCTTGCCCGTCGAACGTCTTTTTCCATGGCCAGCTGAAGAGCAGGAGAGCCACGTTGATTTTCTATCACGGGTTCATAAATTAAGAGAAGCCGCACGACTGAGAATTTTAAAGAAACAATGAGCCGTGAAGGAACGAGTCGACAAACGCAGGAGAGTTCAGTTCGAACTTCTTCCCGGTGACCTAGTCCTCGTCCGTCGCCGGCCACGTAAGAAAGGCCTAACAAAGAAGTTCCTTCCCAAATTTACCGGCTCGTTTCAAGTCGTCAAAAAAGTATCGGCTACGACCTTTTTAGTAGAAGACCTGCCCGCTGTAAAAAAAAAAAATTCGTTCCGGCGTTTTCATGCCCACGTATGCCAAATTCGTCGTTTCAATGGTACAGTTGACGACGAGTGGGATGAAGACGAGCAAGGAATAGAAGACAGGATAGACGAACCAGATGAAGACGAAGAACAACTAAGAGAGATAGCTGATGTTCATGAAAGAGAAAACGAAGAAGAAGAAAGAAGAGAACATGAGAGAGAAAAAGAAGAGAGGACAACAACTACAAGAGCCGGTCGCAAATCAAGACGGCCAGTATGGATGAAGGACTTCACTGACCAGTACTAAACACGATCTTCCTTCTCTATCGTCTCCTTGCATTTTTTTTTTTTTTATTATTATTATTAAGTCGCAGGCCAAGGGAAAGGTATTAGATGAATTCTGTTTTGTTTTGTTTTTTTAATTTTTTTTTTTTTTTGTATGAAGCGGGGTTAGTATTTAAGGAAAATGTATATTCATGTTGAATTTACTTCGTTTTTGTTTTGTTTTGTTTTGTGATTTCGTTGTTCTTAACACGTGTGTTTAACTGGTAATTTTAGAGCCGTGAGCGGAGGGAGGGTATAATATTCTGGAGGGTTGGTAAAAGTGGAAATTTCGAAGTTCTTTGTTTTGCTTTTCTTTTGTTTAAATCAGTTGTGCTCGTCTTGTTCCCTTTTGTGTTTTGTTTTGTTTGTTCTCGTTTTTTTGTTTTTTTTTTTTTATGGCGAACTTCGAGTCAGGAAGGGCCGAATGTTAAAATTGTATCTCCCGCCAATATCCCCATCCCTAATTATGTGTTGGTCTCTGCCAGATGGCGGGTCAATTAGCCAGACGCCTTTGTCTACCTGTTGTAAGAGGCAGTAGAGGGTAAACCGTCTGAGCGACAGGACCATAGGAGGGCGCTTTGCTTAACGCTGGCTTCCCCTCGCGGATTATTTTCCATTCCTTTTTCGCGTGTTCCCCTTTTTCGCGTAACTGTGCGAATCCCAAGTGCAGGGACGAAATATAACTATTTCGTTGAATTATTTAATTGCCTCTTTTCTAGAGTAAATCCCAGCGTACTCGTTACGAACGTAACACAATGCTCATTTGGGAAATATTCGTTTACAATTCATCGTTGGAGAAATTTAGGGTAAAAGTTTGTATCACGTGATCTACCTTATGGACACGTGTGATAAAGAGGAAGGGCTAGTTCGGAAACGTTTACTTTCATTACCTTTACCCTTGAATCTTTGCTTTCTTTCTCTCATTCCCTCTCTTCACAAATTCCAACTAACCAGCCGCAAACGCTATCTCTGGAGCTTAACACGCGTAGCTCAACTGATTCTGCAGCCGTTACTACTCCCGATATACATCATGGTCTAACCCACCTCCTTTCCATATGTGGAGGCAGCTGTTTCATGTCTTGCTGGAAATCAAACGTATGAATCACACAAAAAAAATGTATTTAAGTTGTTATTTTTCTTTAGGACTCCACCGTTCCTTTGACAGAAGAAATACTGAATTGATGGTTGGAATCGTTTCTGTTTGCGTTAACCGTTAGCATGTGCCTGGCTAGCTCAGTCGGTAGAGCATGAGACTCTTAATCTCAAGATCGTGGGTTCGGGCTCCACGTTGGGCGTTCAATTCCATGTGGTCTTAATCGAAACTTAGTATCGATCGATCCGTAAAATTCAGTTCCCATAGTGTAGTGGTTATCACGTCGGCCTAACACGCTGAAGGTCCTCAGTTCGATCCTGGGTGGGAACAAGATATCCTCTGCATACAGATCTGATGTGGTTATTTATATTGTTAACATACATTCGGTTTTAAAACCCTTTTAAAACAAGGATCCTATGGTACAACGCCGTGTTCTCATAGTGTAGTGTTTATCACGTCGTCCTCACACGCTGAAGGTCCTCAGTTCGATCCTGGGTGAGAACAGTCGGTTTTTGAAGTTTATCAATTTCACTGCAATCTGCGTGTCTGAGTAGTAACCGAAGGGCACGCCAAGTAGGGAGTCGGGTGAATTTTCCATATGGTCCCGCACAAGGTTTATAACTAGCTGATTACCACCAGAAGGCTCCCGAAAATAAAGCACACATGTTGTTTTTAGAGTAGTTTTGTTGTTTTGACGATTCAAAATTCCTTTAATTTGCTATTTTACGCGTCCCAAGTTTACTCATCATCAATGAAAGGAGTGCAAAGTAGCGTAACTAATAAAGTTAACCATAATCTGTTTAACTGTAGAGTTATCATGGTTGTACACCACTGATGACTAGGCAACGATGTATACGGAAAAGTTACAAATGATTCTTAACCTATCATAAGGAGTCTCTGAGGATAAAAAAGAATAAGTAAAAACTCCTATGCTACGCCCCTGGGTGGGATCGAACCACCAGCCTTCCGGTTTTTTTTTTATATTTAAACGATTTATTGTCACAAGTAAGATTTAAATTGTTTTACAGATACGTTGGGGCATTTGTGGCATTTGTGATACAAGTTGCATGTTGTGGCAAAGGAGGAAAATTACAGCGAACTAATTACATTTCGAGGCGGAATTGAAGGAGGACAAATGATTTTGGTGGAGATGAAGATTAACAATATGACATCTGGAGGGGGGGTTCCAAGAGATAATTATTATGATGGGAGAAACTTGTTGTATGAAGGAAAGAAGGTATCTGTGGAGAAAGTTTTGTAGGAATATTTAGGGTTTAGAAGGTGACGTCTGTGGAGAGTTTTTTGAATGAAGGAGGCGTGACCAGAGAGACTGTATTTCGGTTATGGCTGGGGTGAAGTTTTGGCTGCGGCCAGTCCAGACGGTGATTATGTAGGATTGGATGAGGGCCAGTATTTTCTTTTTATTGGGCCCATTTCCAACGTCTCCATTGATTGCTGATTTCAATGGTTTTAGACATCCGAGTTTTGTCAATTGAATACGGAGCCATAAACTGATGTCAACTTTCTCTTTACAAAGTAACATTAGATGGTCGTCAGTTTCTTGGCCAGCATTGCATAGAGGGCATTGGTCGTTGTTTGAAAGATTGAGACTATTGAGACGCATTTTGGTGGGAAGCTGGTTATGGTTAAAATCCCAGACCAGTTCGGCGTTTTTCCCTTTGATTTTGGCCACCCAACGCCAGATGGAAGCCCAGTCAAGGTCCGTTTTCCTAATCTCTGTTCTCCCTGGTTGCCCTATGTTAGCGATCAGGTGATTGTAGGTGGCGCGGTGATTCGATACAGTTGACGATGTGAAGATGCCAGCTTTAAGTAGATCGGTGATGGTTGAAAGTGAGGTAGTGAAGTATGGATGCGATGAATGGGTTGCATTAAACCTAGGCTGGGTGATTTGTGGAAGGAGGTTCTTGAGATGTGGCCCCAACCAATAAACAGTTGCAGTTCTCTCAATAGCCTCGGGGTGGATTAAAGATTTGAAAATTTGCCGAGTGAAAAGGGACAGGAAGAATGGAAAAAGTAAAGTGACACCAAGCCCACCTTGAAGCCGGGGGCGGATCAAAACATTTAGGGGTGGGTGCTCTCTTCGTTGTGCCCAAAGGAATTTGTTGCATTTTTGTTGGAGGAGAAGGGCTTGGGTTTTGTTGCAGGGAAGTACGTGGGCTATATGAACAAGTTGTGACAAAACATGTTGTTTAATGAAAAGGATGCGACCATAAAAAGTGAAATGACGGTGTGTGTTTTTGATGAGAATATTTTGGATGATGTTGAGCTGTCTTTGCCAATTGTCTTTAACTGTTTTTTTTGTTTCGGAAGAAAAAGTAATTCCGAGAACTTTTAATTCATCTACTTGAGATATCCAATCATATGGCCATTTACTTTTAGAATATGATTGTTTTAAATTGCCTCTATGGGGAATCGAACTCTTAACCTCTGGAACCCCAGCCGACGCCGCTGCCCACTGTGTCACTACAGGTCGTTGCGTTTCATGTAGGGTCCAGATGCCTAGACCAAGTAATTTTGTCTTCCCCTTGTTAATACGTGCATTTGTCCAGGCACAAAATTCCAGAATAATCTCGCATGCACGACGTACATCTTTCATTGATGAGGCAAAAACTACAAGATCATCTACATATGCACGAACTTGGATGCGTTTTCCGTAGTGTTCAATTCCGTCAATACCCCTAGACAAGCAAACTAAAAGCGGTTCAATATAGAGGGGAAACAGATGGAATGACAGAGGGCACCCCTGTCGCACGGATTGTGCATTGTCCACAGTACCGACTATGTCATTACCGTTCAATGGGCATAGTTCAGTTATACTGTACAGTGTTTTTAACCAATCAACAAACAGGGGAGGGTAGCCCATGGCTGTCATCACTTCCCACAGTACGTCTCGGTTGACAAGGTCATATGCTTTCTCCAAATCGTACGCGATAATAGCGGCCGGTTTGAGGGAAGATACTTCTTTTGATTTACGGCCTGTATTATCGATGACATCTCGAATTAAACACAAGCTGTCAAAGATATAGCGGCCGGGTACACCACCTTTTTGATGTGAATCTAGAGAGTTTTGAAGAGAATTTCTCAGACGAAAAGCCAATACTGACGCGATTAACTTGTAATCGGTATTTAACAATGAAATTGGCCGGTAATCTGTGATTTTACTCGGTGCTGGGATTTTTGGGACTAATCTAATAGCTGCCCTTCCCTGCGACGGTTGAAGTTTTCTTTTGTCGAGGACACAAATCATCATCTCTAGAAAATGAACACCAATAACATCCCAGAATTTTAAATAAAACTCAAAGGGAATGCCATCTGTACCTGGGGTCTTGTTCTTTTTAGTTGCCCTAAGTGCGTTGTTAATTTCCTCTACTGTAAATGGAGACACTAGAGGATTGTCACTCTCCGGGATCGAACCTAGTACTCCTCGATTGAACGCTTGAGCGTTTAACGACTGAGCTACTACTGATACATCCGGGTCGTTTTTAGTGGGTTTCATGCGGTTAAGTGCACCTCTAATCCCTTCTATAAATTTTCCAGCTAATTGGTTATTAGGGGCGGGCTGATTCTGAAAGATTCCACTGAAATGTTTAATTATTTCTAGGTTAATTTGCTCAGATTGGGTAATTTTACAGTTATCATTAGTTTTGAGCTGGGTGATCAGAGACTTCTGGAAATTACTCGTTGACTTGTTCATATGAAAGGTAGATGTCTCTTCTTCGGCTGTACTTTGAACGCGTGAACGTATTGCAAATCCCCTCAATGCTTCTCGCTCCCAGGCTAGAAACTCACGTTTCAACTCCATGTATCGCGCATGATTGAGATTTGCATTGTTCACGGTTTCTTTTAGTTGATGTTGGAGTAATTTCCGTTTGACTCTCTGGTCACAGATTCTCTTTTACAATAATTAATTGATAAACGCCTGAGGCCAGGTTTGAAAATGTTCTCCCACCAGTGGTCTACGTTTCCAATACGGGATGTATGTTGGGACATTTCTTCAATAAAGACGTGCACCAATTTTATATATTCTTCCTCCTCGAGGATTGATGTGTTGAGTTTCCATAAAACCCTTGACTTGTTTCTCACTACACGAGGAGGGGTGGTACTGTTTATATACCCTACGATTGGTCTGTGATCCCCGAGTGGTAACTCGTGCAAATGGATATCAGAAAATTTAACGTGGTGCTGACAATAAATTCGGTCTAATCTAGCCTGGCTAGTCGCACAAAAGTACGTCCAACAAGGTTCATTTTTCCGAATATCTCTCCAGACATCTGTTAATGAAAGGGCTTTTACTAAATCTCGGAGGGGTTCTAGTAGTGCTAGTCTAATTTTAGGTGGTGTTGTCTTGCTACTTTTCCGGTCATCGATCTCGTCAACGGCATTAAAATCTCCCAATATAATTGCTGGTGCCTTATACTGGGCCACATAAGCCGGAATAGTTTCCCGGAGGAAAGAATCCCTATAAGTTTTATTTTGGTCACCAGATGGGGCGTAAATACACACAAAAGCAAAACCCTTTACTTCCATGGCTATCAACCTCCCCTCCGGTTCAAACAAAATGTTGTTGACGCTCAGGCCGTGTCGTACTAGGATGGCTGTCCCATGTTTTCTAGGGCCGAGGTTTGTGTGCATCTGGTAATGGTTAGTAAATACGGTGTTATAGTGGAAAACTACTTCTTGCAAACATATAATATCAAGTTTTTGATGTAAAAAGATGTTGAGCATTATTTGAAGTTTGTCGGGTGACGATATTCTGTTGATATTATATGTCGCGATGTTAATTATGATTAAAATTTAAAATTGGGTTTTGGGGATTGGGTCTTGTTATCGTTGCCCTTTTTTTTTCTAACGACCTCCATTGCTTTGAGAGTTTTATCTGCTATAGAAGTCGATTGAGTGCTGAGGGGGACGCCCAAAGATTCCTGAGTTTCGCTCACATGACTAGCCTTCTGGCTGTCAAGTGACCGTTGGCCAGGCTGAATACTCCCATCAGAAAAGGAAAAGTCTTCCTCAGGGTTTGAAACCGAACACAGCTCGGTTGCATCCATCTCTTCATCCACATCGTTATCCATCTGATCTATCATGGATGGAATAGATGGTACTCCAGGTGCAATTGTATCGGGTGGCACATCGTCCCCCCCCGTAAAGGTGGGAAAAGAATTGGTGTCCACACCCGGTATCGAAACTGAAACCTCTCGAGTCGGAGACCCGAGTTCAACCAAACGAGCTACATCAGATTCAATTTCCTCAGCTTCCTCGACGGGGGAATGGGAAGAGGCAGTACGACTCCTGTTTTTTGATTGTTTTTGTTGGTCACGGAATTCCCTCGTCTCTTTCATTTTCTTTTTCCTTACCGAATAAGACACCACAGACGAATCCACACAGCTAGTGTCTTCAGCGTCAGAATCGGTGTCAGAAAGAGACTCAGCTTCATCGGGTTTCGAAATTGGATCCTCCGGAGCTTTATCAAAAACGACAACAGGCGACATCGTTGACCTCTGGGCTAACTCGGGAAATGAATCAGCGTCAACAGTTGGAGCAATTGGCATTTTCCCGCCACCAGTCAGCCCTGTCTCCTGGGGCTTCCTAAACAATTTTAACTGTCCCACGATTTGTTAGTACACTACTATAGCTACGTGTTCCCATGGGGCCTTTTAAAATGGTGCTGGGGGTGGTTAAACTACGGGGTTGCTTGGGGCAATTAGCTAAGACATGGGTGGGAGAACCACACATGCGGCATGTGTGCATTTGTCCTGCATAAGACACCATTAGTGGATCCTTGTAGCTTCCAAAGGTGATAAAAGATGGGATGCCCTTGTGGATCTCCATATCCACATTGACAACTCCAGTCTTTATCCCGTTCCACCTTGGAAGCGACCTATCCTGATACGTGTCCCAAAACACCCGAGAAATCACTCCAAACTCGCGCAATCTCTTGTTTAGCAGGCTAAGGTCATCATCGAATTTGAAATGTTGAATTCTAACGCGTACGAGGTTAACTGACCTATCTCTAACTCTAATTCGGACCTCCTTGCCACTAATGACTACAGATTCTTTTGCACTAAATTTATTCAAGAATTCAATATGGTCTTTGACGGTCTTGAACCCAATTCGGAAAACGCAAAAGGCTCGCCCTGGTAGACGAGAAACAGCATCAAAGATGCTGTCAGATTCATTACTATCATGCTCGAAACATTCGTAGAATTCATGCCTGGTCACTTCAGTATTACCAAAAGAGATTTCGGCAGTACGTGGCCAGACGTCTGGGGATTCCGTTCCCATTTTACCCACAACAAAGGGGCAAAAAGGCGGGAAAAATGCAAAAAAGAAAAAAAATGGCCAATACCAAAATGGCGCCTTAACAAACAAACAAGGGAAACAAAACGAATTACTGGATCCAATAAAACCAGAAGAGAGAGAGAAAAAAAAGAACAAAACAGTTTCCTTGGACTCACCGCAAGATGTCACTCTTGGGAGATCAGTTAGACACGTCTGTTAACAGCCGAACGCGCTAGCCAATTGCGCCACAGAGGCATCCGATTTAATTGGGGGAGACGGGAGCTTTGTGCTTCTTTACGACTGAGAGAAACGTAATGTGTTCATTCTCCAACCCTTTTGGTAATCCCAGAAACAACAATTGGGCGCCATTTATCTAGTTAATGATGCTACTATCAGTGACAGGATACAAATGTTTAGTAAATAAAACCGGAAACAGACAGATTCTTCCAGACGTCAGATGGCGCTGATCTTTTTAAATATTTTGTTCCTTCGGTACCACCATGAAGTTTACCAGGAGTAGAAATGGAAGTACTCTTCTCACGGAAGAAATTGAGCTACACTCGTTCTGCTCCAGAGATGGCGTCGCGGCTGGTAAGTTCCAAACTAACAAATATTTTAGGTTTTATCGAATCAAATAATTTACATTTTATTCGTATCACTGAGACGAATCCAATGCTCATTTGGGAAATATTCGTTTACAATTCATCGTTGGAGAAATTTAGGGTAAAAGTTTGTATCACGCAAAAGCTAGCTCTGGAGCTAAACACGCGTAGCTCTGTCTTCTTCTTCTTCTTCTTCTTCTTCTTCTTCTTCTTCTTCTTCTTCTTCTTCTTCTTCTTCTTCTCCGGAATTTTGATGTCCAATTATTTTGTAAACACCGCTTAAACTCTTTGCGTTTTCCCTGAACGAAACCTGTTAGGTAGGTGGTGTTCTGCCGTGTTAGGCCATCTTGTGAAGGACTCAGAAACCAAGCCA
Source organism: Daphnia magna (assembly GCF_020631705.1). Taxonomy (NCBI): domain Eukaryota; kingdom Metazoa; phylum Arthropoda; class Branchiopoda; order Diplostraca; family Daphniidae; genus Daphnia; species Daphnia magna. The sequence goes on along the minus strand of NW_025533130.1, from coordinate 71,624 downwards.
CTAGCGCACTTGACATTCTACCGGTAGATGGTGTATCCAGAATGTCACAATAGCAGACGGAAAACAACAATGTGACCGTGAGCCGAGAAGCAAACGCTGTTTTCATCTTTGCTGGTTTGCTACGATGACCGTTATTTGGAATCAAAGCAATGTAAGATTTTTTGTTTTTGGTTTGTTTGAAGGTTTCCTCATTTTGCGTGACATGGACACCCTTATTTTCGACCAAGATAAACAAAATTGGAAAATTTGTCGGCTTCTTCATTTTTCGAGACATGGATACCGTGATTTTGGATCAAGGTAATGTAAGACTTATTTGAAAATATGTGGTTTTCATAATTTGTCGTCGCATGATCAAAGAAACTACGTGATGGTTAGCTGGTAGCCCGGTTAGCTCAGTTGGTAGAGCGCGGGACTTTTAATCCTGAGGTCGAGGGTTCAATTCCCTCATCGGGCGTAATTTGAAGAGTTTTCTTTCCAGCGAGTTCTCATTACCGGTGTTTTCGTTAAGTTTGTATGATATTGAAATCATCCGCTAACGCATTAGGGCTCAATACCTCAACGTGGTGGAAGTAATCAGACGAGGTGACCGAGTGGTTAAGGTGATGGACTGCTAATCCATTGTGCATTGCACGCGTGGGTTCGAATCCCATCTTCGTCGGGAAACTTAAACTAGAGGTCAATTTCGATGCCAAAGATGTTTGTCATAGTCAAGTGTACATCCTTGAGAAAACATTGATTGCTGCATTCAATTAAGAAAGCCTCATTTGTTATAAGTGATTCTATGGTGTTTGATCATTTGTTAGCAGTGGTTCTATGGTGTAATGGTTAGCACTTCAGACTCTGACTCTGACAATCTGAGTTCAAATCTCGGTAGAACCTTTATTATCGTACCGTGGTATTTCTTGTTTTACATACAGCATTTAGAAACCAACCAGCTCTTACAGAGATTGACTGTTAGTGGAAAAAATTTAGTTAGTTTACTTAATACTGCCCCGAGTGAGGTTCGAACTCACGACCTCGAGATTATGAGACTCGCGCGCTGCCTACTGCGCTATCGAGGCATGTATGTATATTCAACACATTCGATCGAGAAACAATCCTATGATACCGTAAACTCTTTACTACCTAAATGAATAAACAACTTAATTTGTTAGCACGCGCAACTAAAATCTGGTGATCTGTACCAAGAGTAGAAACTCCCATAGTTCATGTGAAAGAAATAAATGAATAATATGCTTTCAGTATTTGATGTCCAATTATTTTGTTAACACGGCTTAAGCCACGTTCAGACTACAGCCTTTTTGAGCGTTTTACGTACTACGTATAACGTTTTTACGCTCCGAGTTACGTAGCTGGGAACGGAAGAGTGTTCAGACACAACGCTCTACGTAGTACGTAATACGTAAACTCAAAACGTAGTCAAAACGAAGTCAAAACTGAGCCTACGTAAAAATGAGATTGATCTCTTTTTTACATAAGTTTTGGGGACGTTCTACGCACTACGTAGCCAAAATCTATTACGCTTGTCTACATTCTTTTGTTTTTTCAGGTTTTCTCTCCTGTTTATTCATTCTGGGATATGTCAGGTGTAGAATTGTAAATTTAATAATTAATTTTTTTAATTTTTATTTTAAAAATAAATATGGCGCCTACTAAAGTTGCCAAAAAGAATTCCCCTAACAAATTCAAGTCGCCCCCAAAAAATCACCGATAAAGAAAATCAAAAAGTAAATATTATGTCATGAAATCTTTTGCAACTATTTTGGTTAATTGCTTATTCTATTTCAATTCATTCAATTTCATCAAAATTTTACATGGAAATTAACAATAGTAAGATAGTAAAACAATGTAGTCTATACCAACTGGTATTGAACGTCTCATTTTTGTGTCTTTTTTTGCAAGTTTTGGACCAACCATTTTCAACAGTTTATTGAACATGGATGGAGACATTCGAGTGATGTTTCGGAAGGTAAAGCAATCTGCCATACTTTTCTCTGCAAGAAGGACAGTTGTACACAGTGAATGCTGCTCCCGTTGTGATGAAGAGTTGTGGAATCTAGTCCACAGCCTACCTATTTAAGAATAATAATATACACAGTTACTAGTATTCATGTGTTAACTCATTGGAAATAAGAACACCTACCAACTGGTCGATAAGAATTTTGTAAAGCCTTTAAACGACGACGTTTCATCAACAAATAGAGCAAACAAACACACTTGGCCTTCCATCTCCACATAGCCATTGCGTTTTCATGAGCAATTCGTTGTTTGTTTACAGTTTCATCACTGTCAGTGTCACTGTCTTCCATATCCACGTCACTATTTTCAGAAATTTCGTCCTCAGAACTTTTATCAATAAATATAACAAAGAGCTACAACAGGTACAAAAATCTACAGTAGACGCTAGAATCTCCGCAGAATCTAGCCTACTCTACGTAAATTTGACAGTGTAGTCTGAACAGTCTACGAACACATTTACGTAAATATGGCTCCGTAAGAAACGCAGCGAAATTTACGAAGTACAAACGTAAACTTTAAACGTTATACGTTATACGTTATACGTAGAAAAGAGCTGTAGTCTGAACGATACTTTAAACTCTGTGCGTTTTCCCCGAACGAAACCTGTTAGGTAGGTGGTGTTCTGCCGTGTTAGGCCATCTTGTGAAGGACTCAGAAACCAAGCCACTAGCGCACTTGACATTCTACCGGTAGATGGCGTATCCAGAATGTCACAATAGCAGACGGAAAACAACAATGTGACCGTGAGCCGAGAAGCAAACGCTGTTTTCATCTTTGCTGGTTTGCTACGATGACCGTTATTTGGAATCAAAGCAATGTAAGATTTTTTGTTTTTGGTTTGTTTGAAGGTTTCCTCATTTTGCGTGACATGGACACCCTTATTTTCGACCAAGATAAACAAAATTGGAAAATTTGTCGGCTTCTTCATTTTTCGAGACATGGATACCGTGATTTTGGATCAAGGTAATGTAAGACTTATTTGAAAATATGTGGTTTTCATAATTTGTCGTCGCATGATCAAAGAAACTACGTGATGGTTAGCTGGTAGCCCGGTTAGCTCAGTTGGTAGAGCGCGGGACTTTTAATCCTGAGGTCGAGGGTTCAATTCCCTCATCGGGCGTAATTTGAAGAGTTTTCTTTCCAGCGAGTTCTCATTACCGGTGTTTTCGTTAAGTTTGTATGATATTGAAATCATCCGCTAACGCATTAGGGCTCAATACCTCAACGTGGTGGAAGTAATCAGACGAGGTGACCGAGTGGTTAAGGTGATGGACTGCTAATCCATTGTGCATTGCACGCGTGGGTTCGAATCCCATCTTCGTCGGGAAACTTAAACTAGAGGTCAATTTCGATGCCAAAGATGTTTGTCATAGTCAAGTGTACATCCTTGAGAAAACATTGATTGCTGCATTCAATTAAGAAAGCCTCATTTGTTATAAGTGATTCTATGGTGTTTGATCATTTGTTAGCAGTGGTTCTATGGTGTAATGGTTAGCACTTCAGACTCTGACTCTGACAATCTGAGTTCAAATCTCGGTAGAACCTTTATTATCGTACCGTGGTATTTCTTGTTTTACATACAGCATTTAGAAACCAACCAGCTCTTACAGAGATTGACTGTTAGTGGAAAAAATTTAGTTAGTTTACTTAATACTGCCCCGAGTGAGGTTCGAACTCACGACCTCGAGATTATGAGACTCGCGCGCTGCCTACTGCGCTATCGAGGCATGTATGTATATTCAACACATTCGATCGAGAAACAATCCTATGATACCGTAAACTCTTTACTACCTAAATGAATAAACAACTTAATTTGTTAGCACGCGCAACTAAAATCTGGTGATCTGTACCAAGAGTAGAAACTCCCATAGTTCATGTGAAAGAAATAAATGAATAATATGCTTTCAGTATTTGATGTCCAATTATTTTGTTAACACGGCTTAAGCCACGTTCAGACTACAGCCTTTTTGAGCGTTTTACGTACTACGTATAACGTTTTTACGCTCCGAGTTACGTAGCTGGGAACGGAAGAGTGTTCAGACACAACGCTCTACGTAGTACGTAATACGTAAACTCAAAACGTAGTCAAAACGAAGTCAAAACTGAGCCTACGTAAAAATGAGATTGATCTCTTTTTTACATAAGTTTTTGGGACGTTCTACGCACTACGTAGCCAAAATCTATTACGCTTGTCTACATTCTTTTGTTTTTTCAGGTTTTCTCTCCTGTTTATTCATTCTGGGATATGTCAGGTGTAGAATTGTAAATTTAATAATTAATTTTTTTAATTTTTATTTTAAAAATAAATATGGCGCCTACTAAAGTTGCCAAAAAGAATTCCCCTAACAAATTCAAGTCGCCCCCAAAAAAATCACCGATAAAGAAAATCAAAAAGTAAATATTATGTCATGAAATCTTTTGCAACTATTTTGGTTTATTGCTTATTCTATTTCAATTCATTCAATTTCATCAAAATTTTACATGGAAATTAACAATAGTAAGATAGTAAAACAATGTAGTCTATACCAACTGGTATTGAACGTCTCATTTTTGTGTCTTTTTTTGCAAGTTTTGGACCAACCATTTTCAACAGTTTATTGAACATGGATGGAGACATTCGAGTGATGTTTCGGAAGGTAAAGCAATCTGCCATACTTTTCTCTGCAAGAAGGACAGTTGTACACAGTGAATGCTGCTCCCGTTGTGATGAAGAGTTGTGGAATCTAGTCCACAGCCTACCTATTTGAGAATAATAATATACACAGTTACTAGTATTCATGTGTTAACTCATTGGAAATAAGAACACCTACCAACTGGTCGATAAGAATTTTGTAAAGCCTTTAAACGACGACGTTTCATCAACAAATAGAGCAAACAAACACACTTGGCCTTCCATCTCCACATAGCCATTGCGTTTTCATGAGCAATTCGTTGTTTGTTTACAGTTTCATCACTGTCAGTGTCACTGTCTTCCATATCCACGTCACTATTTTCAGAAATTTCGTCCTCAGAACTTTTATCAATAAATATAACAAAGAGCTACAACAGGTACAAAAATCTACAGTAGACGCTAGAATCTCCGCAGAATCTAGCCTACTCTACGTAAATTTGACAGTGTAGTCTGAACAGTCTACGAACACATTTACGTAAATATGGCTCCATAAAAAACGCAGCGAAATTTACGAAGTACAAACGTAAACTTTAAACGTTATACGTTATACGTTATACGTAGAAAAGAGCTGTAGTCTGAACGATACTTTAAACTCTGTGCGTTTTCCCCGAACGAAACCTGTTAGGTAGGTGGTGTTCTGCCGTGTTAGGCCATCTTGTGAAGGACTCAGAAACCAAGCCACTAGCGCACTTGACATTCTACCGGTAGATGGCGTATCCAGAATGTCACAATAGCAGACGGAAAACAACAATGTGACCGTGAGCCAAGAAGCAAACGCTGTTTTCATCTTTGCTGGTTTGCTACGATGACCGTTATTTGGAATCAAAGCAATGTACAGTACCCTCCCAAAATAATCAACACTTCCCCGTTTTTCGCCCTTTATAACATGGGCTCTTATGGAGAAACGTCTCCTTAGTTTTTATTTTTTTACTCATTTCCCCTTAGAGTTAAATTTAAAAAAAAAATCAGCTTACTCATTGATGAGTTTGCTTTAGAATGATGTGTGGCGCAATAATATAACGGTAATCCCCTGAACGGTTTTTATGCGTTCAGGTGTTGATAATTTTTCCCTTTTCCCCGGTTTGCGCCGCCATTAATTTAGTACTGGTTACCCCAAAAAACCCTTTTTTATTTTATTCATAGCTGCTTAACGGAGAATCACACTAACTTCTAGTTTGATTCGTAGTAATCAGCGTAAGTTAAATTTTTTATTCTTATAATTAAATATTTTTTTAGTTACATTAACCCCATTCTAAAAATACTTAAATAGGGGCAAAATTTTTTCAGATAAACATGGAGGTTATGTATGGGTAACTTGTGGTACACGGCTGTTGTTTGTATAAAACAAGCTGTTTTAAATTCAAAAAACCAAAACAAAACAGCTATAGCAAATAGCCCAGCAAACGTAACTGCCTTGAATATGGCATTCAAGGAAAATATAATTATGGGAGGGAATACAAATATAAAGAGCGCTGTAACATGCGCCTCTAGTGGGAACAAAGGTAATCTCTACCCGAGTTACCCATACATAACCTCCATGTTTATCTGAAAAAATTTTGCCCCTATTTAAGTATTTTTAGAATGGGGTTAATGTAACTAAAAAAATATTTAATTATAAGAATAAAAAATTTAACTTACGCTGATTACGACGAATCAAACTAGAAGTTAGTGTGATTCTCCGTTAAGCAGCTATGAATAAAATAAAAAAAGGGTTTTTTTGGGGTAACCAGTACTAAATTAATGGCGGCGCAAATCGGGGAAAAGGGAAAAATTATCAACACCTGAACGCATAAAAACCGTTCAGGGGATTACCGTTATATTATTGCGCCACACATCATTCTAAAGCAAACTCATCAATGAGTAAGCTGATTTTTTTTTTTAAATTTAACTCTAAAGGGAAATGAGTAAAAAAATAAAAACTAAGGAGACGTTTCTCCATAAGAGCCCATGTTATAAAGGGCGAAAAACGGGGAAGTGTTGATTATTTTGGGAGGGTACTGTAAGATTTTTTGTTTTTGGTTTGTTTGAAGGTTTCCTCATTTTGCGTGACATGGACACCCTTATTTTCGACCAAGATAAACAAAATTGGAAAATTTGTCGGCTTCTTCATTTTTCGAGACATGGATACCGTGATTTTGGATCAAGGTAATGTAAGACTTATTTGAAAATATGTGGTTTTCATAATTTGTCGTCGCATGATCAAAGAAACTACTTGGTGTTAATATATTGAATAACATAGGCATGTATTACGTAGCCCGGTTAGCTCAGTTGGTAGAGCGCGGGACTTTTAATCCTGAGGTCGAGGGTTCAATTCCCTCATCGGGCGTAATTTGAAGAGTTTTCTTTCCAGCGAGTTCTCATTACCGGTGTTTTCGTTAAGTTTGTATGATATTGAAATAATCCGCTAACGCATTAGGGCTCAATACCTCAACGTGGTGGAAGTCGCAGTAGTCAGACGAGGTGACCGAGTGGTTAAGGTGATGGACTGCTAATCCATTGTGCATTGCACGCGTGGGTTCGAATCCCATCTTCGTCGGGAAACTTAAACTAGAGGTCAATTTCAATGCCAAAGATGTTTGTCATAGTCAAGTGTACATCCTTGAGAAAACATTGATTGCTGCATTCAATTAAGAAAGCCTCATTTGTTATAAGTGATTCTATGGTGTTTGATCATTCGTTAGCAGTGGTTCTATGGTGTAATGGTTAGCACTTCAGACTCTGACTCTGACAATCTGAGTTCAAATCTCGGTAGAACCTTTATTATCGTACCGTGGTATTTCTTGTTTTACATACAGCATTTAGAAACCAACCAGCTCTTACAGAGATTGACTGTTAGTGGAAAAAATTTAGTTAGTTTACTTAATACTGCCCCGAGTGAGGTTCGAACTCACGACCTCGAGATTATGAGACTCGCGCGCTGCCTACTGCGCTATCGAGGCATGTATGTATATTCAACACATTCGATCGAGAAACAATTCGGATAAAGTCTATTTTACCCGACCAAATTTACTTTATTGTTACTTTACTTTTACTAAATTCAGAGAAGCAAGTATACTGAACTGATCTGTATCTACTTGTAAACTGAATAAATGTTCTGCGTAAATTCCAATGTTGCCAACTGTTGGAATGCAATGTTGCCGTCATTAATTGGTAATATAGATTAAATACGTGTATACATATTGCAAAATATTTGTATGGAATCATTACTCTGCTAGCTCAGTGGTATAGCATTGGATTGTTAAGAAAAAGGATCTAGGATCAAATCTAGTTGTTGGATGTAAATTTATTATTATATGTTTAGTATTCTGTTTATTCAATTGGTTATTAAGTTGATAAAGTGATTCTAGTATTTACTTTAGTAGTATTACGACATTTTATACTCATACATACTATTTTATACTATACATACTATTTTTTTACATCATCATACTATACTATACTATACTATATTATACTATACTATACTATCGTGTTCGTCTGCTAATCCAACTGAACGAGTGTTTTTTTATCTCTCCCATATTTTCTCTCACCATTTCGTGAGTTCTTAATCAACTGGCCATATTTTTGATTTGTTTTACTGCCGGTAATCTCCTGCTAACGGTGTCAGTCATTCAATTTTTTCTCGTACGCTGTATATTTTTGTCACAAGTGACATTGGCCCAGCCACCAACATGAGTAAGGGCGACGGTGGCGACACCTCTGGGGCAGAATCGTCAACCCAGCCAAAACGCACCTGTATCTTCTGTCAAAAGGGATACAACGGAAAAAAGATTCCAAATATTGCAGCAAACCATGCTTTCAAGACTCCCAGAAGGCCCACAGCAAGAATGTCTTCCTCATCAACAGCATTAATCAAGCATCTTCCCAGCCGTCTACAGAAACTGAGACATTCACCACCCCAAAAACCAGTACCAAGTCAAAACGCCCGCTGTCAGCTAACTCCAGCATCGACGAGTCTAGAGCTGACTCCAAGAAAACTCGTTGCGAGGATCTCTCCAGCTTCACAGAAGATCCTGAGCTCTCGCATCTTGACTCTCTCTCCAAAGAAGCTGTCAGCTCTAAACTCCGTACTGCTCTCGACCTTGCAAAGGCCCAACACGACCACATCGCCAAGCTGGAAGCTGAGTTGATTAACGTTAAACTAGCTTTCGCGGACTCGATGACCCTACGATACATGAATCAGCAATCGTCATCTTCCAATCCGCCACCTTCCAGTGATACTCCACTGCCGTCCACATCGACTTACTCTCAAGCCGTAAAAGGCCGTCAAGCACCCGTTCTCGTTGCCAGCTACGCCGCATCTGCAAAGCCTGCTGATCGCATATCTCTCGCCGGTATGGAGGAGCTGCTTGGTTCCAGTGGTGGTGGCCCTGTTCCTGCCTCTGTCAGACAAAAAGACCACAACATCATCGTCCGATTAGCTGATCCAGCTGACCTCGATCGGGCCAAAACCATCTTGGAATCCAAAGCCGGACCAGACAGTATCAATGTTTTTAACTCTGTTTCACGTCCATCTAAATTTTTCCCGGCTGTTGCCCTTTTTGTCAATCTTAGCTATCTACCCAGCCTTAAAGAAGAGTTGATGTTAAGGAATCGTGGCCTGAGAGGAAAAATTGAGTCTGTGTCCCAACTGTTCGCCAAACCTGACTCCCAAAAAGGCCATGTAAAAATTCTATTCAACTGCAAGGTAGCCAGAGATCACGCTCTGGCTGAAGGTGAAATTGATTTTTTTAATACTACTGCTCGCATTGTTGAAATTCTTTTAGACCGTGAGGTTCGTCGCTGTTTTAAATGCCAAGGTTATGGTCACGTTCAGGCATCCTGCCGTGACCCTAACCCAAGGTGTGGTAAATGCGCAGGCGCGCACCTTACCCGCGACTGTAATTCTCTGATCAGAAAATGTGTTAATTGTGGTGGCGCCCACCAATCTAGAGATCGATATTGTCCCACCCAAATGAAAGCGGTGGCGAGGTACAGGGCAAAAATGGAGAAAAGTTAATGCGTGTGTCTCCTAGTTCAACAAACAGTCTGTTTCGGTGCTTACAGGTGAATCTCCGCCACTCAAGGGTTGCCTCGTCTTCTCTTGCTCAAATCATTGTCGAAAACGTTTTAGACATTGTTCTCATTTTAGAACCTTTCGCAAAAGGCCACCAGTCTCCCTCCATCATCAATATTCCACCAGGCTATGTTGCATTCCACTGTCTCTCTCAAGAGCATGCCTACGGTGCTGCGATTTTAGTTAAACTTTCTCTTGCCAAGTCTTGTCGGGCAATCGATCGAAGTCGCTCTAACCATATCGCTGCAGTCGATTTACATTCTGCGCACGGCACCTTTCGTTTCATTTCCACTTATCTTCGTCCCTCCATTAAAAACATTGCCGATCAGTTCAGCGCTGATCTCAGCTGCCTTTTCACGAAACTGTCCATCGTCTCAGTCGACTCTAATGCTCTAAGCAAGGTTTGGAACAGCAAGCTCACTAATAGTAGAGGATCAGAACTTGAATTACTCATCGCTAATCATTTCCTTCGTGTTCTCAATCGACAACTGGATGATCTTGACTTTGTTCCTGCTGGCACCTCATTCCTTGACATCTCTCTAGCCGGGAGTGCTATCACCTGTACACGCTGGTTCTATCCTACCATTCCGTCCTTCTCTGATCACCCATACATATACTTTTAAATCAATCGCTCCCCCTCATCTGCGTGCAGCACTGCTCAAGCTCAATCTCGAGCTCCAAATTCCACTCCCCACATCTCTCGTATTCGCCTTGATAAATTTCGCCTAAAAGTCGCAGATGCTGTGAGGAATCTTGTAGTGCAAACTAATCCGACTACCTCCACTATCGATGACATGATTGTAAAGCTCTCTGCCCTCATTTCCTCTGCTGCCAAAAGCTCTAAAGATCCTACCTACATTCCTGTCTCCACTCGCAGAACGCCTTGGTGGACAAAGGAACTCTGGGTACTTCGTCACAAATCCCGACAGGCTTTTATATTATGGTCAGTCCAACGAACAGAATCTAACAGGCAGGCATTCAAAGCTCACAAAGCTACCTATCAGAGGGAAATTCGCAACGCCAAACTCTCGTCTTGGAACAAGCTATGTGACTCCCAGCCTAGCAGTAGTGACCTCTTCTCGGCCCTAAAGGCCAAATCAGGCAAATCATCAAACGTCAGCCTTCCATCCTCTATTTCATTTGACGGCTCGATCTCCTCCAATCCTACAGAAATTCTAAAAAAGTGTGCAGAACATTTTTTCCCCTTCCCCACTCCATCTACGCAGGCCCACGCACAGGCCGAAGAGCTTGCGGCCTCCTTCTCTCAATCATCCACGGCATTCGTTGTACCATCCAACTCCCCTCCAATCTCCCAGGAGGAGCTTTCTAATGCTATCACCTCTCTGAATCTCAAATCTGCTCCTGGAGCCGATGGCCTTTCCACTGCTATCATTTGTGCAATCTCTAATCAGATAATTGGTCAGCTTCTATTCATCATGAATGCATGTTTCTCTCTTTCTCACTTTCCTAGCTGTTGGAAGGTTGCCAAGGTGACCATTATCGGTAAACCTAACAAACCCGCTTACGACACTCTGAATAGCTTTCGACCAATTAGCCTAGTCAACACATTTGCTAAGATCCTTGAAAAGCTCATTTTAAATAGACTCCTTTGGCATGCGTCGGTCTCTCAATGGTTGAGCCCGAACCAACATGGATTCACTCAAGGCAGATCAACTGAAACGGCTGCTCACTCCTTGATTTCTTTTTGTGACGAAGGCAGAGACGCTAAATGTGTCACAGCATGTGCATTTCTTGATATTAAAAGCGCATTCGACGCTGCTTGGCACCCTGCTATTATCTCTGCACTTGCTGTCCGCAACTGCCCAAGATATTTGGTCCAGTTAGTCTTTGACTATCTCTCCAACCGCACGGCCATCCTCTCGCTTGAAGGCTCGACCTCCTCCTTTCACTTTGATCTTGGCTGTCCTCAAGGTGGAGTCCTCTCTCCATTTCTGTGGTCGGTTCTTGTTGATGATGTCCTGCGCCTCAAATTTTCATTTCCGTACCGGATTGGTGGATACGCTGACGATCTGAATGTGGCCACATATCATAAAGACCCTAGCATTGCCACCCGAAATTTACAGACCATGTGTGACGAGGTGTCGAACTGGTGTCTAACCAGCAAACTCTCCCTCAATGCGACAAAAACGGTGTTTATGATTATGTGCAAAAGATTTTTGACTGGTCTCATCTCAGCATCTCTATAAATGGCATGCTTATCCCCCCATCTGTAGAGACACTCTTTCTGGGTCTAACAATTGACTGCCGCCTCAAATGGAACTCCCACATTGCCAATAAAATTGCTGCAGCTAAACGTGCATTCTTTACACTGAGATCCGGTCTGAGATCCACCTGGGGATATGACAAAAAGCGTCTAAAATTTCTGTATCACTCTGCGGTTGAGCCTATCTTGCTGTACGGCTGCTCCGTCTGGGCCCCTTTTCTTAACACTAGAAAAGGCGTTAAGCAGCTACGCACCTTCCAGCGCTCTATTGCGCTTTCATTGGCCAGCTCTTTCAGCCTTTCAAAACTGTCTCCGCGGAGGCATGTTTTATTCTAACAAATATCCTTCCGATTGATTTACGTATACAAGAGATCACCCATCTCCCATTCAGCTCCGGACGTACAGGATGCTTTTCTGCTCTTTCACTAAAGTGGCTTACGAGCAAACTTCCACCCTTTTCTCCGCTGCTCAAAGGTGATTCTAACCACCGCCACTTTAATCTCTACTGGCCTCCATGGGCCTTTCCTTTATATCCGACACTGACAAGCGAGATCTGCAGATTACTCCCAACTAAGGATTCTGTTCTTAGAATTTTTGTTGCTACCTCTCGGTGCGGCGACTCTTTCAACTGTTGCATTATCTCCACATGTCATAATAACGTAATGAAAGTGACCAACGGCCCACTTTCGGCTGATAGCTTACACCATGCCAGTCAACTCACTGTCCTTCACGCTTTGATCCAGGCCAGCCATGTTGTTGAGAGCGGATGGCAGGTTGAAATCTTTGCCCAGCACATTTCTTCTTTTGCGTTTACTCGCTACGGTGCTCACCTCTCTGAAGTTGAGCGGCTTTGTGTCGACGCCACTGCCCCCTACCGAGATAATTTACGCCTCTTCGTCTGCCAGCCCTCCTCTGCTGAGGGCATCCAACTTGCATTAGCCGGCTGCGACATTCCTAGCTCTGGCCTGAATGTCCTCCCACAACTTCTTATCTCCAAAACTTCTTATCGTTACTCAATCGGTAAGTTAGTGCGCGATGCATGGCAGACAGAATGGCAGGCTTGCCACAACGGTGCAGTAACTAGAGAATTTTTCCCCACGATCCAATCAGCAACTGTGCTTCACCCAAACCAACTCTGTCGCCAGATCGCTCAAATTCTCTCAGGTCACTCTTTCCTCAAAGAACATCAATTTCGCTTCAAATTAACCCCTTCTCCAAAGTGTGATTGTGGGGGGCGGCTCAGAGTCAGTCTCTCATTTCTTATTTCACTGTCCTCTCTTCTCTACACAACGCCTTGTATTTCTTACGTCTTGTTCCTCTGAGGATGGCCACTGGCCTAGACCTCTCGCCTCTATTCCAACTCATCCCAACATCTGGAAAGCTTTCATTGCTTTCATCCGCTCAACCAAACGTCTGCGATAGTATAGCTCATAGGCTACCCTATCTATCGGGGCTAACTAGGCTTTGTTTGTCTTTATAATAATCCTTTTCATCAATTTATCGATTAGGCATGTTTTCATTTCTCGACGCCTCCCCTAATTGTTCTAGGCCCTTTGAGCTTCATAGGCCGCCTCTGAGCAAATGTGCAGCCCATTATGTCTTGGGTTGCATCTCTCCTCTCTCTTGCTGGCCAAGGAGAGTGAGTGAGTCAATTTACCACCCTCCTTCGCTCCCTAGCTCCATCTCTATCCTCAGCATGCCACAGATCTTCCCACTGCAACTGCGCGCGATACCCTCTCTGTCTTGGTGGAGGCTGTATCGGTGGCCGTCGGCTGGCGGCCTCGAAGGTCCAACCAAACCGAGTAGGCTCCAGCAAGCCAAACAGAGATCGTGTACGTTCCGCCCTCTCAGTGTGGTGCAGATAGGCCCAGTTTCCCCCCTGTACATATATATATATCTGGTATCCACTCGTGTATGTCACTGTCGCATGTATTCTAGTCGTTGACTACGGAAAATAAACTCCGGACAATACTCCAACCTCGGAGTGCATCCAGCTATTAAAAAAAAAAAAAAAAAAAAAAAAAAAAATACTATACTATACTATACTATACTATACTATACTTGAGTTGAGTTATACTATACTCTTTAAGGTATTACTGTTTTGTTTTAAAAATATTAATATGTTGACAAATTTATTAATTGACCTATGATATTAGTTGTTCCGACTATGCAAATGTATTCTGCAGTCCTCGTTCCGCATTTTATGCTCGTCGCAGGGTGTTTTCCATAATATACTATGCATACTACTGTGCACAAAGGATGCTTTGATTTAATTTATTAAAATACTAACAGTTGTATTTTGGTCCATGTTCAATTACCTGTCCATGTTGCTAACTTAAATATAGTTTTTTTCTGTAGGTTGGCATCGATTCCTGTTGCTTCTGGGCAACACCGTTTTCAGTACTTCAAACTACGTTGGTAAACTATAGACCAAGATCGGATGCTGAGTTGCCAAGGCTGAATTCCGACCTGCGGTATTTGTCCTCTCGGGCCCTATAGGAGGGAAATGAAAAATAATATATTTAATTAAGTTGTAGTTAGTTTTATTACAAAATCTTTTGGAATCGTGTACTATACCTCTGTGCTGATATAATACAAAAAATTTTATCTCCAAAAAAGCTGTTATTTTTCCAGGAAACTTTTTGAAAGGTACTTGTTTACCTTTCCACAACACCCCCTCCCCGTATTACAACTGTAGAACAAGAAGCAGACGTTTTTCTAAGTAAATTTCTGTTTCCTTATGAATAAGTCCTTTAGCATAATCAGATAACTGAAAAAGACTAATTGTGTCAAATAACTCATTACCGACATCACAAACTACACTACTCATGACATAAAAACGAAAACAGTTTGACACTACAGTCACTAGTCACAGTCAATCACTTTACGTCTGCTACGGTACATTGTAAACAAGTACCTTTCAAAAAGTTTCCTGGAAAAATAACAGCTTTTTTGGAGATAAAATTGTTTGTATTATATCAGCACAGAGGTATAGTACACGATTCCAAAAGATTTTGTAATAAAACTAACTACAACTTAATTAAATATATTATTTTTCATTTCCCTCCTATAGGGCCCGAGAGGAAAAATACCGCAGGTCGGAATTCAGCGGTGGCAACTCAGCATCCGATCTTGGTCTATTGTTAGACTCTGATTAAGATTTCACATGATCATCTTATAATGCATGTTTTGGTATTCAGATGTTATCTTTGCAGCATGGGAGAACTTTTCATATAGTTATTTTGGAACCGTGACACTAATACCTGCAGAAACTTTTCACAGCTTTTTGGAATTGTTATTCTGGCATAAAATTTCATCCCATCATCTGAGAGTTACGATTCAAGGTGACAAAATAATTGTTTTATTGTGTTGACTATAAAAGCAATAGGTGGTGATCTCACTATATATAAGCGAACTTCTTTGATGAACTACATGATGAATGAAACAATACAGGTTATTTCCTGAATAAATATAGAACCACATATTCTTCATTTATATTGTTTCATTATTTGTAGGTGCTGGTATACTATCCATGGCCAACTGCAGGCTAAACACAAATGGAGCTAAGTTTTTTTATAACACTTTGTTATTGAGAACTTGTGTGATGATTGTAAGAAATAGTAATTAGTGTATAATTAAAAATTTATTATAGCCCCAACACAATAGCTTCATGTCATGCACTCCATATTTAGAAAGATCTACTATGGCATGTCTGTTGTGAAACGGATTGGGTTTGTTGTAACCGATAAAGATGACAGGCCAACTGATGAAGTGAAAATTGTGAAATGTATAATCAAATATGAATGTAGATTTCACTACTAAATTTTTTATTTTTGCTATGGATTGTAGCCCATAGCAAAAATTAAAAATTTAGTAGTAATTTTCTATATGGTGGATATTATGTTGATGGTTGTATCTATTAATGAAATAGTTCTCAGTTATACGTATTTGATTTTGTATTTATTACTTATACAATTTAAACTAATGAATTATTTATTATGTTTTACCTTTCTTGTTTTGGACAAATTATAAACAATCTCAGAAAACACTTGTGTTTGCAACGCTAGATTCTATTAACTCATCATAGCTAATTGAGTAGCCACCAATACTTGAAAGGTATCTAACACGTAGAAAAGAAAATAGAATATTAATAATGTAGATTACATGTCTGTAGTTGTATTTGTATTTTTGAATTTTTGAATCTGTATCAGATGACAGTAGTAGATAGTTTTTCCAGTGTTGTGACTTTATATGTATAATTATGTAATTGCTAGTTTTTTGATGAATTATTCTTAATAGAATTGATTTGCTTGTTATTTATTTAAATAAATTTAGTTATAATTTAGTATTTGAAAATGAGTTATTGTGTGTAAATTTTATATATATAGATTTTAAAATATAACATGCAACAACGAATAATTTCATGTAGCAGACGACATATTGTATTCTTTGTATTTCATTCATTTTTTAAAGTTTGTAGTGTATACATCTGTGTATTGGATAACTTTTTTTTAAGGTAAGTGTTCGTTGTTAATATTTTGGTAATAGAGTAGTGTTATTAGAGTAATTTCTTTATTATTATTATTTATTTGACTAATTTAATTACTTAACTTAATTATACATTACTTTATAAAGTTATAAGTAACTTAATAGATTTACTTTACCTTACTGATTAGCAAAATGTTACTTTTTACTTAACTTAAATGTGTTAATTTTACTTAATATTTAGAGTGTTTAACTTAATTATTTTACTTTACTTTACTATTTTACTTTATTACTTTACTTTACTTTACTATTTTACTTTATTACTTTACTTTACTTTACTATTTTACTTTATTACTTTACTTTACTTTACTATTTTACTTTATTACTTTACTATTACATTACTTTACCCACCCAAAACCCCTATTTTGCCTCGCATAGCTCGGGCTTGGTCCCGCTTAGTTACTTAAGTATAAGTTAAGTTATTTTAGTTTACTATATTACTTTATTACTTTACTATTACATTACTTTACCCACCCAAAACCCCTATTTTGCCTCGCATAGCTCGGGCTTGGTCCCGATTAGTTACTTAAGTATAGTTAAGTTAAGTTATGTTAGTTAAGTTAATTTGGTCGGGTAAAATAGACTTTTACCAACAATCCTATGATACCGTAAACTCTTTACTACCTAAATGAATAAACAACTTAATTTGTTAGCACGCGCAACTAAAATCTGGTGATTTGTACCAAGAGTAGAAACTCCCATAGTTCATGTGAAAGAAATAAATGAATAATATGCTTTCAGTATTTGATGTCCAATTATTTTGTTAACACGGCTTAAACTCTGTGCGTTTTCCCGACGAAAAACCTGTTAGGTAGGTGGTGTTCTGCCGTGTTAGGCCATCTTGTGAAGGACTCAGAAACCAAGCCACTAGCGCACTTGACATTCTACCGGTAGATGGCGTATCCAGAATGTCAATATAGCAGACGGAAAACAACAATGTGACTGTGAGCCGAGAAGCAAACGCTGTTTTCCGTGGTTTTATAACCATGCCATGAGTTGGAACAGCCCTGGCTATGTATCAACCGTATCAAGTGCCATCGACCAAAGTGCCCCAATGGAATACGAAGAGCTATCCACCAAACGCAAGAACACCGATGATAACCACAATCCACGCCCAGGACCCCCCCGCTTCTCCGACCTATTCGACCAACCATGCAGCGGAGCACCTGTGATCATACACCTCACCAGTGATCCCAAATCATTCCTTGATCTAAGTATCACCGAAAAAAGCACTTCATGCACGCCCTAATAGATACCGTAGGGCAAGTCAAATCAGGAACAAAATGGACATACAAAGGGGACCTCAACATATATCCGTCATCAACAAAACAAAAAAAACAACTCCTAGACTTAAAGGTAGTGAATAACCTCAACATAAATTGCACACTCGCCATGTCAGAGGCATCCATCAGAGGCGTTATCAGGAATGTACCCACCAAAGACAAAGAAGAGGACATCCTTTCCCTACTAGCTGACCAAGGAGTAGTTAAAGTCCAGAGATTCTCGTCCCTATCAACAGATGGCAGCAGAATACCCCTAAAAACTGTCACTCTCTACTTCAACACCCTCCAACTCCCCCGCGAAGTAATCATGGCCCATGAAGTCTTCCCAGTGAAGCAATTCATACCAAGACCGGCTCTCTGCCGCATATGCTGGAACTTCGGCCACCCTGAAGAAAATGTACGGCACCCCCCACCTGCAAACAATGCGCAGAACAACACTGCAACACTACACCATGCAACAACCCAACAAAGTGCCCCACATGTTTAAAACCAGGTCATCCAGCAGTGACAATGGAGTGCCCCAAGTACAACAACAGGCAACAGATAATTAAATTTGCCTACGAAAATAGGATCCCCATCACAGAAGCCAGCAAAATCCTGAACAACCCGGAACCCATGAGACCAACCCAGCTACCAAAATTCAAAACCTCCACCAACACCGACCCTGAAGTAGAAGACCTCCGTCGCGAAATCGACTACCTAAGGAAACAAATCGAAGGAATTACCATAATACAACCCACTACAACAGCAAGGATCGCAGCCCTCGAAGATACAGTAGCAGACATACAAGAGAAAATAACCCCACTCACCAACCTGCCATCGACAATCGAAAAAAATCAAAAAGGATATGGAATCTGGATTCACCTCTAACAATACCCAACTGTCAGCAATCACAGCCCTCCTCCAAAGCATCCGACCACCCGCCAAACCACCCAACAAACCACCAACTAACACTACAGATAAAAGTCGAAAATGATTAAGCCGATCAAGATCATCCAATGGAATGCCCGAAGTCTTTATAAAGCAAAATTACAAGAATTCAAATACAACATAAGATACCATGACCCACACATTGTTATAATCAGTGAAACTTTTTGGAAAGATGGATACGTACCTAAGTTCTCATCGTTCAATACGTTCTACCTAAACCGGAACAATCACGGTGGAGGCGTAGCGATCCTCACCAAAAAGAATATACGAGCGACCTCCATATCTCTTCCACAATCACCAAACATAGAAGCCGTAGGAGCCACCATCTACCTAAAAAACAACAAAGCAATAGATATAGTATCAATATATTGCCCAGACGGGAACCTAAACACTTACCAAGAACTAACGGACATCCTAAACGCAACCAAAAACAGCTTAGTAATCGGAGGGATTTGAATGCCCATTCAGAAGTATGGGAAGACCACCACCAACAAAATAGATGCGGCAGAGATGTGACGGACCTACTTCTAAATGATAACAGATTAATTCTCTGCACCCCGAAGAACCTAGGAACCCGACCAAATCCAAACGGAAGACACAACTCAACCATAGACCTAACGTTTACTTCCCCAGACCTGGCCTATTGTACCGACATCCACACCGAAACATACTGGGGTAGCGACCACCTCCCTATTATCATACAACTAAACACCAACTCCCCTCCACTTAACTCCACAAAACGACCATTGGAAATTCAACAAACACAAGTGGGAAAACTGGAACAAGGAAATAAAACGAAATGTTACACCAACATCTCTAAATGCAGCTACATCCCCGGAGGAAGCATTCAAAAGCTATTACACAACCTTAATGGAAACATCCTATAAATACTTCTCACCCGCAAAAGAAAAAAGGAATCAAACAAACCTTGGTGGACCGCCCTCTGCAAAACAACAACAAAAGCAGCACGGAAGGCATACAAAAAATGGCGTACAACACTTCTCCCAGCAGACAAAACCCATCTTAACAAACTAGAAGCAATTAAAAGAAAAACAATTATATCAGCAAAGAACCAATCCTGGAGCAACTACATCTCGTCCATGGACAAGAATACATCCGCCTTCTGGAAATTTACGAAACACACAATGAATGGACAACCAAGTCACCACAGCACCACACCCATCACCAAAAGCAATGGAGAACTAACAACCAACCCTGCCGAAAAAGCACAAACACTACTTAACCAATTCTGCCCGATGGAAAAAGAAGAGAGAAAGGACGGCCGCACCGAACTGTATAATCAAATCATACAGGATGCAATCGACAACAATGTAATCCACCCGCTCAACCTACCCATTTCCATAACGGAGTTGAATATAAGCATCAATGGACTTCCCAATAAAGCTATGGGAAGAGATAAAGTCCATAATGAAATGATTACAAAGCTTGACAAAGAAAATCGATGTACCCTACTAGAACTACTAAACATCTCGTTCAGCTCCGGATACTTACCCCCAGAATGGAAGAATGCCATCGTCGTACCCATACCAAAGCCGAACAAGCCACCGAATTCGCCTGATTCCTATAGGCCAATATCCCTCACATCATGCCTCTGCAAAGTCCTGGAAAGAATAATGAATAACAGATTAAAATGGTATGCTGAAAAAAATCGACTCCTCCCAAAATTCCAGACCGGGTTTAGGAACGGGTGTACAACAACTGATAATCTAATACGTCTAGAGTCTGCAATCAACAACGGATTCAACGAAAACAAATCCACAACGGCGGTATTCCTTGATATAGAAAAGGCATATGATAGCACATGGATCACGGGACTCATCTACAAAATCACAAAATCCAAAATCACAGGAGCAATTGTGAGATGGATCCAAAATCTCCTAACCGAAAGAACAATCGCAGTAAGAACCGACAATGAAATATCAGCCGAAAGAACACTAAAGAGAGGCGTGCCCCAGGGATGCGTCCTCAGCCCACTACTGTTTAACATAATGATGGCAGACTTCCCAGCACCAACTAGCAATTGCGAAATCTCAATGTTCGCTGACGACATTGAAATCCACTCAACTGCAGTTAAAAAATCGGAAACAGAACGGTCACTACAATGCTATCTCAGAAAAATAGAAGAATGGGCTGGCCTGTGAAAACTGAAGTTCTTGGTTCCAAAATGCGTCGCAGTTAACTTCACAAGAAAGAAGGCGAGAGAACCAGACCTCAATCTAACGCTATACAACACTGCCATCACGGAAAGAAAAGAATTTAAATTCCTTGGAATAATTTTCGATTCTAAACTAACATGGAAAAACCACACTGAATACGTAAATGCAAGCATCCAACGTCGGGCAAATCTGTTAGAAACCCTAACATACGGAAAGTCAGCCTTACAACTCAAACTACTCATCCGCATCTACGTAGCCATTATTCGCAGTAAAGTAGACTACGGGTCCATCATCCTATCCACAATGCCAAAAACCAGAGTCAACAAACTGGAAACTACCCAAAACCAGATAGTAAGATCCATCCTAGGTTGCTTTAAATCAACCCCCCACTGCCCTAATCCAACTAGAAACAGGAATCACAGCCATAAGTGATAGATGGAACTTACTCGCCACCAAATATCTGGCTAAACTTTCAAGAAAACCATGGAACCCAGCATACCAAGCAATGCACACTCTTGTAAACAACAAGACAGAATGGAAAGTGAGAAGCTTACCTGCAATAATAAGGCATCTCAACGCAGTAGAAGATGGAATAATCCCCCAATTGCCAGAGCCCACACACCAACCTTACACTCATCCAATAGCACCATGGAACCTGTTTGAAATAAATACGGGTTACTTCCCATTGAACAAGAAAAAAGCTATCAACAACACCGCACTCACCTCAACGATGTTCCTTGAGATTAGGAACAGTGAACATAAAGACCACATAGCCATCTTCACTGACGGATCAACTTGTCTGAAGACACTGAAGACCACCTGTGCTGTATATATACCTGAAACAGACTTTAAAAAAGCATGGTTACTAACAGAACCCACCAACAGCCTTAATGCAGAACTAGCTGCCATTAAACAAACACTGAAGTGTACATACAATCAAATCTGGAACGAAATCACCATATTAACAGACTCCAAGTCAGCTATCCAAGCAATCTCCAACTTCAAATGGGAAACAAGCACATCCATACCTGAAATAATACAAGAAATAAACAATCTCAAGTCAGCAGGAACAAAAATTAACCTATATTGGATACCAAGTCATTCTGGAATAAGAGGAAATGAAATCGCAGACCAGCTAGCAAACATCAGAAGAAGTGCAGACGACGGGGCGACGATGACGCACTCACCCAACATGGCAGAAATCCTAACGAAAATAAAAAACAAACACCAAAACAGAACACTCGAAAAAATAAAACAAAACTCCACCAACCAAGCCGTAACAAATAGAAACCGAATGGGCGTATGCACTTGGCATACACACAGGAATAGAGCCATACAAACTGCACTGATGAGACTGCGAAGTGGCCACAATAAACTAAATGCCACCATCAGTAAATGGGACATGAACGTCCAGCCGGAATGTCCAAATGGATGCGCAGAAAAAGAAAACACCGAACACGTACTCATACACTGTCCACACTACTCCAGAGAAAGAAGAGAACTAAGCGACGCGTTGGAAGAACTCAACCTACCCCTAGAGGTACCAACACTAACGGGCATAAACTTCAACATCCCTAAACACACCCAAGGAAAAATCGCGAAAGCACTCATCAAATACATCACGGACACCAAGATCATAGAACGAATCTAACAACCCATCTAATCCAACCCCCCCCCCTAAACGTCTATTAATTTTGATTGTATCTATTTAAACTATAAGTATCCAATACACAAAGACGCAACGGTGTGTAAGGGCCCCTACTATGGCGGCCCGTAAACTGTAACCAGTGGCAACAAGCCATGGCCAGTGGCACCTAAACGTATTAAAAAAAAAAAAAAAAACGCTGTTTTCATCTTTGCTGGTTTGCTACGATGACCGTTATTTGGAATCAAAGCAATGTAAGATTTTTTGTTTTTGGTTTGTTTGAAGGTTTCCTCATTTTGCGTGACATGGACACCCTTATTTTCGACCAAGATAAAAAAAATTGGAAAATTTGTCGGCTTCTTCATTTTTCGAGACATGGATACCGTGATTTTGGATCAAGGTAATGTAAGACTTATTTGAAAATATGTGGGTTTCATAATTTGTCGTCGCATGATCAAAGAAACTACGTGGTGTTAATGTATTGAATAACATAGGCATGTATTACTTATCCCGGTTAGCTCAGTTGGTAGAGCGCGGGACTTTTAATCCTGAGGTCGAGGGTTCAATTCCCTCATCGGGCGTAATTTGAAGAGTTTTCTTTCCAGCGAGTTCTCATTACCGGTGTTTTCGTTAAGTTTGTATGATATTGAATTATCCGCTAACGCATTAGGGCTCAATACCTCAACGTGGTGAAAGTAATCAGACGAGGTGACCGAGTGGTTAAGGTGATGGACTGCTAATCCATTGTGCATTGCACGCGTGGGTTCGAATCCCATCTTCGTCGGGAAACTTAAACTAGAGGTCAATTTCGATGCCATAGTCATAGTCAAGTGTACATCCTTGAGAAAACATTGATTGCTGCATTCAATTAAGAAAGGCTAATTTGTTATAAGTGATTCTATGGTGTTTGATCATTTGTTAGTAGTGGTTCTATGGTGTAATGGTTAGCACTTCAGACTCTGACTCTGACAATCTGAATTCAAATCTCGGTAGAACCTTTATTATCGTACCGTGGTATTTCTTGTTTTACATGCAGCATTTAGAAACCAACCAGCTCTTACAGAGATTGACTGTTAGTGGAAAAAATTTAGTTACTTTACTTAACACTGCCCCGAGAGAGGTTCGAACTCACGACCTCGAGATTATGAGACTCGCGCGCTGCCTACTGCGCTATCGAGGCATGTATGTATATTCAACACATTCGATCGAGAAACAATCCTATGATACCGTAAACTCTTTACTACCTAAATGAATAAACAACTTAATTTGTTAGCACGCGCAACTAAAATCTGGTGATCTGTACCAAGAGTAGAAACTCCCATAGTTCATGTGAAAGAAATAAATGAATAATATGCTTTCAGTATTTGATGTCCAATTATTTTGTTAACACGGCTTAAACTATGTGCGTTTTCCCTGAACGAAACCTGTTAGGTAGGTGGTGTTCTGCCGTGTTAGGCCATCTTGTGAAGGACTCAGAAACCAAGCCACTAGCGCACTTGACCTTCAGCGTGTTAGGCCGACGTGATAACCACTACACTATGGGAACTGAATTATACGAATTGATTGAAACCAAGTTTCAATTAAGACCACATGGAATTGAACGCCCAACGTGGGGCTCGAACCCACGACCCTGAGGTTAAGAGTCTCATGCTCTACCGACTGAGCTAGCCAGGCACAAGTTAATGGTTAACGCAAACAGAAACGATCTCAACAATCCATTGAGTATTTCTTCTGTCAAAGGAACGGTGGAGTCCTAAAGAAAAATAACAACTTAAATAAATTTTTTTTTGTGTGTGATTCATACGTTTGATTTCCAGCAAGACATGAAACAGCTGCCTCCACATATGGAAAGGAGGGTTAGACCATGTCAAGTGCGCTATGTCACATTGTGAATTTTCCATATGGTCCCGCACAAGGCTTATAACTAGCTGATTACCACCAGAAGGCTCCCGAAAATGAAGTACACATGTTGTTTTTAGAGTAGTTTTGTTGTTTTGACGATTCAAAATTCCTTTAATTTGCTATTTTACGCGTCCCAAGTTTACTCATCATCAATGAAAGGAGTGCAAAGTAGCATAACTAATAAAGATAACCATAATCTGTTTAACTGTAGAGTTATCATGGTTGTACACCACTGATGACTAGGCAACGATGTATACGGAAAAGATACAGATGATTCTTAACCTATCATAAGGAGTCTCTAAGGATAAAAAAGAATATGTAAAAACTCCTATGCTACGCCCCTGGGTGGGAACGAACCACCAGCCTTCTTTTTTTTTGTAAAATTCTCTTTTATTATCTTTTGTTATCAGCTAATTGGGGCATTAAAACAAACGAAGCAAAAAAAAAAAAAAAATTTTGGTCACCGGATGCAGATGTTAGCAAAAGGGATGTAGACGAAAATGTGGCAATGCTGGGGACTCTAATAATAAACAAAACAAAAACAAACAAATGCAATGTGTTTTGAGGTGGGATAATACCGTAAAATAAAACAAAACAAAAGTAAACAAAGCAGAAGAATTGGTAGCAGAAGACTTGGTAACAGAAAATATTAACAAAAATATACAAAGGCCATTGATGTTGGGAAAAGGAAATACAAAATAAACAAAAATAAACAAAATATACTAAAATTTATGGTAAAGATTAGGTAGGACATAGGGATCTAGGTTGACGAAGAGGGCTTTCCATAGGCTCTCTACTTCTTCTTGACGTGGGATGCGAAGGTGACTTCTTTCCTTCCAGGTGATGAAGAGGTAAGCAGCCAGAAGAGTGAAAGAAAACTGGAGATTTCCTATTGGTCCAAAATAGCCACGTATCAAATCTTCCTTTGACGAACTGCAGCCCATCTGACGCATAGTTCCTTCCAACCAGCTCCAAACGATGAGGCGTTCAGGACACTGGTACATCAGATGCTCATCGGTTTCGGGGTCTTCATTGCAGAATGGGCATGTTGCATCCTTGGTGGGGTCCAACCGATGGCATCTGGTCCTGGTAGGGAGAAGTTGCTGGTTGAACAGGAACATGGTCTCTCTGATGTTAGTTGAAAGGGATGCAGTCTCCTTCCAGATACGTGGCCAATCCAGATTAGGCCTCAGGATCTCCAGCTTTCCCATTGTCGTTTCCTCCAGGATCCAATGGTTGTAGGTTTTTCGATGAACCATTGGATTCCCCTGCACCAGAATGGAAGATGCGAAAAGTTGCTTGATTTGATGCAGGGGTTCCTGAAGGTAATAGGGTCTCTTCATGACTGCTACAGGTGTGGTGTTGTCCTTGTAGAGTGGCAATAAGGTTCGGAGAGGAAAGGACATCCAATAACGAAGTAGAGAGCTTTCTGGACTGCTGGGCCCTGTCAGGACTTTGTACAAGTGGCAGAGGAAAAGGGAACGGTAAAAGAGGTGTGTGTTGACCATTCCCAGTCCCCCCTCTTTGACAGTACGGAAAATTACGGTTTTCTTCGGCCTTTCTACTTTCCCCATCCATAGAAATTTCATGACAGCCTTCGAAATCTGGTCAGCCATTTTTTTATTACAAAGTAATACCTGTGCAAAGTACACAGTTCCGGAGAGAACCTTCGACTTAAGGAACATTACCCTCTGGTAAATATTAAACCGTCGACTGGCATTCTCTCGCAGAATACCATTTAAAGAGCTAAATGCATCATTCCAAACCCTACTAGCTGTCTCTACTATGGATGGGAAAATTTAATTCCTAACAGGGACAATTTTGGCGCCGACACAAGCCACTCAAGAGGCCAAATTGATCTAGAGCTCCTAGTCCCGAGTCCCAGGGCTTTTGTTTTCTCCTTATTCATCCTTGCCTTTGTCCACTGACAGAACATATCAAGGATTTGTCCTGCCCTGGTAAAATCTTCGTCACAAGAAACGAAAATGGTGACGTCATCAACAAAGGCTCTGACAGTGAGTTTTTCATTAAACAATGATATACCCTTGAGAACTCGAGATAAACGCACAAGCAAAGGCTCAATGTATAGAACAAAGAGATGGACAGATAGGGGGCATCCCTGGCGAATCGACTGAATATCACTAATCACCCCAGCCACCTCCGATCCGTTGAGGATTGACATTCCTGTTACAGAATACATAGTCTGTAACCAACGGACGAAAGTGGTGGGGTAACCCATAACATCCAGAATCCTCCAGAGGACTTCCCTGTTAACCAGGTCGTAGGCCTTTTCAAAGTCAACTCCAACAATGGCAGCGCCCATACCCCGAATCGAAAAGTTGGAAGAGTCATGACATCCCCGGTCATCAACGAATTGAATGACATCTCTATAAAGACTTAAGTTATCAAAAATCAATCTACCAGGTACCCCCCCCACCTTTTGATGAGGCCCTATGGTAGATGACAGTGTCTGCCTCAATCGTCTCGCTAAGACAGATGCCATGACTTTGTAGTCACAATTCAAAAGAGAAATTGGCCGAAAATTAGAAATTCCACAAAAGTCCTGAAGATTTGGGAATTAGCCTGATCGCCGCTTGGCCCTGCGAAGACGCCAGAGATTCCCTTTCTAGGATATGATTAAACATATTGTCACGGGCAATCAAATTAGCACACTCGTTGTTGAGAAACCACTTGCAAAAGGCACCGCAATGCTGGCCAATCGACACGGCACAGGACAAGGCGGTGGTTTTCACCATCGGCTCTACACTATTCTACTCTAACACTACGCCGATGATGCCCCTAATGGGTCTACCACCAACTTACACACACGCACTCTCACACGCTAACACACAAGCAACATACAGACAAAAAGAGCAAACTCGGATGAGAGGACAGATGCGACCGACCGACGCAACAAGTAGACAGAATCTGCTAGGGGAAAAAGGGTTAAAGAGGAAAGTGAGGTCGCCGCGAAGCCATCTAGCGCTCAACTAAAGAACTAAAGCATTAGAGAACAGACGGATCGTGACATTTCTCCCCTCCACGAAGAATGATCGTCCCGATCATCAACATGAAACAACAAAGGAATTAATTAAGCACTATACAGGCATACACACAACATTCAAAACAAAATTAACACGTCTTATTCTTAGCCCTTATACTACTCCTAGCCTTAGTCTTATTCTTAGCTTTTACTCTACTCTTACTTAGCAGTAACTTACAACTAAGTGCACTCCAACTCAACACACACAAGGAAGACGCATCTTCCCCGGAAGCTTCCGCAAACTGTTGGAAGGTACCATCTTCCAAACTCTCTCATGCGCACACAGGATCCTCACAGTGAAGACCCCTGTCGTGGCGGTCCAACCTCTCCACGTCACAGTCTCACTCTGCCGTGACGGTCCAACCTCTTCACGACACAACAAAATCAAATCAGTCCAACAAGCCAAACATACATGATACACGTTAAATTGGCCACACAACAAATCACACAATTTAACTACAAATCAAGTCGAGTCGGAGACTTCAATCTTCGGCGAGAGCGGAGAGAACATGACCGCCCACTCTTTCGTCTCTTAATTAAGTTGTTGATGAAGCGTCTTTTTCGCAATGCTGCTCTTGATCTACAGCTCGAGATAGCTGATCACTCCACCGCACTAGGCGTCTTTTCTTCAGCTCGTCTCCCACTCACTTTTTCACTTGACGCACTAAGCCTAAACGGCTTTTGACGAAACACTGGATCACAATCTTGACTCTTCTTTCTTCTGTTCAATGGCTCCACGATTCGCCATAACTTGAAGTGATGGTTCCACCATACGGCCCAGATTTCGCAAACCTAAAACAAAAGCCTTTGGGTTTGATCACACACAAATCAAAACGAGGGCCTTCAAAATCCAAAAACTAGACCCAAAAGCAGACAATCTTCGACACAAAATCTAAGTAAAAGCAAAACAAAATTAGAATTGAAATCATAAAAGAATTTAATAAAAATCGAATTAGCGTCCGCCTAAACCCAACACCAACATCAACACAACGGCAGGGGAAAAATCGTTGACCGTGTGACTCATTAACACGCAACATCAACGTAAGGAACAAAAGTTGAGTCTAGAACGTCGACGATGAGACGCCACAATTTTCATCGAAATTTTGCCCAAGTTTTTTTTTACACACACAGAATCAAAATTTAAAATTTTTCTCAAACAACGAGTGTAACTATACCCTGCATCTCCACCATTGTCACGGGCAATCAAATTAGCACACTCGTTGTTGAGAAACCACTTGCAAAAGGCACCGCAATGCTGGCCAATCGACACGGCACAGGACAAGGCGGTGGTTTTCACCATCGGCTCTACACTATTCTACTCTAACACTACGCCGATGATGCCCCTAATGGGTCTACCACCAACTTACACACACGCACTCTCACACGCTAACACACAAGCAACATACAAAAAAAAAGAGCAAACTCGGACGAGAGGACAGATGCGACCGACCGACGCAACAAGTAGACAGAATCTGCTAGGGGGAAAAGGGTTAAAGAGGAAAGTGAGGTCGCCGCGAAGCCATCTAGCGCTCAACTAAAGAACTAAAGCATTAGAGAACAGACGGATCGTGACAATATCCAAGAAATGGGGGCGATCACGTCCCAAAATTCTACGTAAAACTCGTAAGGAATGCCATCGGTGCCAGGAGACTTGTTTGACTTCATTGCTATTAGAGCAGCTCTAATCTCAAGAAGCGAAATCGGTGCCGTTAGGTTTGGGGTTGGCTTAAAGCAATCTCTTACTCCCTAAGGAACTCAGTCTCTGCCAGTGTGTCAGGAGGAGGTTGATTTTTAAAAATTTTTGTAAAATGTGAAACAATCTCTGCTGAAATGTCCTCTTTGGTCGATAAGCAAGTGCCATTAGAGGCAATAATTTTATCAATGCGACACTTACGGTAGTTAATTCTGGCTCTATTTACATGAAAAATACTTGCTTCTTCTACCTCTGGGCCCTCGAAGCAGCGGGAACGAATCCCATACCTTTTAAGTGTGCTCTCCTCCCAAGACTTCGAGAATTTCCTCAACTGGTGAAAGGCAACCCAATCAAAGGTGTCTGCTTCGGCCAACTCCTGAATGCAAGACTGATAGAAAACTTAGTTTCTCTTATCAGTCTTGCTCTTTGCCTAGAATAATCTACCGAAATGCGCTTGATACCTGGTTTCAGGACACTCTCCCACCAATTTGCTACATTGCTTTCCCTAAGAGGATGATTAGCAGATTCCTGAATGAAATTAGTTACATATTTCTGATAACCTTCTTCTGACAATATCAAAGTATTTAGTTTCCACAACCCGGCAGAGGATCTGCTACGATTCGGGAGATCGAGATTGCAAGTAAGTGTTGTTTGAACTGACTGATGGTCACTAATCGATAAAGACTGCAAAAGAAATATTTAAAAATTTATCTGCAAAAGATCGACTAGCATAAATCCTATCAAGCCTAGAAGAACCCGAATGGTAATGGAAAGTGTGACCTGGTTCACTATGATTTAGCTTTTTCCAGATGTCTACCAGATCGAGACCAGTAACCATCTCCTTTAAAGCATAGCTAACGACACTACTGGGGATAGGGAGAGACTGGGTATTGCCCTATCTTGGATGTCGTCAACGCAGTAAAATCGCCCATCAACACGAAGGGCAGTCGAGTGGTAACTGAGTAGGCAGGAACGGTTTGTCGAAGAAAAGTGTTTCTCTCGTTCTTAGCCTGTTTACCTGACGGGGCATAAATATTAATAAACGTAAAACATTTTACGTCGATAGAGATAAGCCTTCCATCAGGTTCAAGAAGCAATCGAGAATATTCCAGACCATGCTTAATGAGAATGGCTGTTCCGTTTTTGTTGGGACCGACATTTGCTAGCAAGTGGTAACAGCTTTCAATAATTGGACAAGAATGAAAGGCTACCTCTTGAAGTCCAACGATATCTAGATTACCGTCCCTGCAGAAATTTAAAAGAATTTGACGTCGCTCGACTGACCTAATACCTCCAATGTTGATAGAAGCGATTTTTAGTCTTGAAGTCATTTGTTAGGTTTTTATGAGTCGGTGAATGCCTGAGGAAGGTTTAGAATTCTGGGCCGTCAAAGTAGGTTTGAAGCGTTTGTTTCGTGGTACCGTGGGAATTCTCAGGGGGTCCTTTGTTTTGTCAGGTCCCATGGTCTCAATTTCCCCCATGTCGGGTTCCATCGATTCCATTATAATTGTCATTGGTTCTTGGTCTTGTGTCTCTGTGTCAGGGGCTGTCATTTGGGATTTCATAATTGGTTTCGAAGGGTTGTCTTCAGAAGGTACAGTCAAGGAACTGGTAAGAGTGCTACATTCCATGGTTTCAGTTTCCAAATTTTGAGTCCCTCCTGAGGGTGAATCTTGCAATTCACCCTCCAAAGGTACCTTGGAAACCATGGAATGTTTAGCTAAGGGAATTACTACGGGATTCTGTGTAATGGTCTCTGTCTTTTTAGTCATTTTGGGAACAGGTTTTTGGACAATGGTGGGTTCCTGGTTTCGTTTTAATGTCGGGCAGTTGTAGCTAAAGTGGGTCTCATCGTCACAAAGTCTGCAAGTAGGCTTTTGTCCGTCATACTTTACCATGGCACGATAACTCCCAATTGTAATGTATGACGGAATGTTTTTCGTCACCGTCATTCGTACGATCATCCAAGTGGCAAGGACAGGGTATAAAACTTCATCCTCTGACACCCGATAGCGTTCCCACCGAGCTTCAATTACATTCCCAAAGTTCTTTAGACGGGTCTGAACTACTCCCAAGTCTAGATTCTGTGGAATCCCTGCAATTCGAACAAATTTCTCTTGGATATTGCTATCCCTTATGACTACGCAAACTTCTTTCCCCTCCAATTCGGTCCTGACGATACCACTGTGTTGGGACAAAAAACTTGAGGTGTATGCCTCTGATGTAAACGTAATTATAGCGACCTGGTTTCTCGTATCTAGCACAGCAACTAGGCCTAAGAGATCCTGTGGCTCAACCTTCAAACTACGCACGAAACCATGAACTGTACGCATACTCAATCTCGGGAATTGAACCCCAAAATCAATATCTACACTATTGAGCCACTTGGCAGCCATTGTCCCCTAGACAATGTAAACAAACTGCCAAAAGGGGGGAGGGAAGGTCCCCACACACGTAAACAAACACACAAATCAAACAATTTGGGGCCTGGCTGAATACTCCCATCAGAAAAGGAAATGTCTTCCCCAGGGTTTGAAACCGAACACAGCTCAGTTGCATCCATCTCTTCTTCCACATCGTTATCCATCTGATCTATCATGGATGGAATAGATGGTACTCCAGGTGCAATTGTATCGAGTGGCACATCGTCCCCCCGAAAGGGTGGGAAAAGAATTGGTTTCCACACCCGGTATCGAAACTAAAACCTCTCGAGTCGGAGATCCGAGTTCATCCAAACGAGCTACACCGGTTTCTATTTCCTCGGCTTCCTCGACGAGGGAATGGGAAGAGGCAGTACGACTCCTTTTTTTATTGTTTTTGTTGGTCGCGGAATTCCCTCGTCTCTTTCATTTTCTTTTACCTTACCGAATGAGACGCCACAGACGAATCCACACAGCTAGTGTCTTCAGCGTCAGAATCGGTGTCAGAAAGAGACTCAGCTTCATCGGGTTTCGAAATTGGATCCTCCGGAGCTTTATCAAAAACGACTACAGTCGACATCGTTGACCTCTGGGCTAACTCGGGAAATGAATCAGCGTCAACAGTTGGAGCAATTGGCATTTTCCCGCCACCAGTCGGCCCTGTCTCCTGGGGCTTCCTAACAATTTTAACTGTCCCACGATTTGTTAGTACACTATCATAGCTACGTGTTCCCATTGAGCCTTTTAAAATGGTCCTGGGGTGGTTAAACTACGGGGTTGCTTGGGGCAATTAGCTAAGACATGGGTGGGAGAATCACACATGCGGCATGTGTGCATTTGTCCTGCATAAGACACCATTAGTGGATCCTGGTAGCTTCCAAAGGTTATAAAAGATGGGATGCCCTTGTGGATCTCCATATCCACATTGACAACTCCAGTCTTTATCCCGTTCCACCTTGGAAGCGACCTATCCTGATACGTGTCCCAAAACACCCGAGAAATCACTCCAAACTCGCGCAATCTCTTGTTTAGCAGGCTAAGGTCATCATCGAATTTGAAATGTTGAATTCTAACGCGTACGAGGTTAACTGACCTATCTCTAACTCTAATTCGGACCTCCTTGCCACTAATGACTACAGATTCTTTTGCACTAAATTTATTCAAGAATTCAATATGGTCTTTGACGGTCTTGAACCCAATTCGGAAAACGCAAAAGGCTCGCCCTGGTAGGCGAGAAACAGCATCAATGATGCTGTCAGATTCATTACTATCATGCTCGAAACATTCGTAGAATTCATGCCTGGTCACTTCAGTATTACCAAAAGAGATTTCGGCAGTACGTGGCCAGACGTCTGGGGATTCCGTTCCCATTTTACCCACAACAAAGGGGCAAAGAGGAAAGAAAAAGGCAAAAAGAAAAAAAAGGGCCAATACCAAAATGGCGCCTTAACAAACAAACAAGGGAAACAAACGAATTACAAGATACAATACAACCAGAAGAGAGAGAGAGAAAAAAAAGGAACAAAACAGTTTTTTTTGACTCACCGCAAGATGTCACTCTTGGGAGATCAGTTAGACACGTCTGTTAACAGCCGAACGCGCTAGCCAATTGCGCCACAAAGGCATCTGAATTAATTGGGGGAGACGGAAACTTTGTGCTTCTTTACGACTGAGAGAAACGTAATGTGTTCATTCTCCAACCCTTTTGGTAATCCCAGAAACAACAATGGGGCACCATTTATCTAGTTTATGCTGCTACTGTCAGTGACAGGATACAAATGTTTAGTAAATAAAACCGGAAACAGACGGCTTCTTCCAGACGTCAGATGGCGCTGATGTTTTTAAATATTTTTTCCCTTCGGTACCACCATCAAGTTTACCAGGAGTAGAAATGGAAGTACTCTTCTCACGGAAGAAATTGAGCTACACTCGTTCTGCTCCAGAGATGGCGTCGCGGCTGGTAAGTTCCAAACTAACAAATATTTTAGGTTTTATCGAATCAAATAATTTACATTTTATTCGTATCACTGAGACGAATCCAATGCTCATTTGGGAAATATTCGTTTACAATTCATCGTTGGAGAAATTTAGGGTAAAAGTTTGTATCACGTGATCTACCTTATGGACACGTGTGATAAAGAGGAAGGGCTAGTTCGGAAACGTTTACTTTCATTACCTTAACCCTTGAATCTTTGCTTTCTTTCTCTCATTACCTCTCTTCAGAAATTCCAATTAACCAGCCGCAAACGCCATCTCTGGAGCTTAACACGCGTAGCTCAACTGATTCTGCAGCCGTTACTACTCCCGATATACATCATGGTCTAACCCACCTCCTTTCCATATGTGGAGGCAGCTGTTTCATGTCTTGCTGGAAATCAAACGTATGAATCACACACAAAAAAATTTATTTAAGTTGTTATTTTTCTTTAGGACTCCACCGTTCCTTTGACAGAAGAAATACTCAATGGATTGTTGGGATCGTTTCTGTTTGCGTTAATTATTAACATGTGCCTGGCTAGCTCAGTCGGTAGAGCATGAGACTCTTAATTTCAGGGTCGTGGGTTCGAGCCCCACGTTGGGCGTTCAATTCCATGTGGTCTTAATCGAAACTTGGGTTCAATCAATGCATATAGTTCAGTTCTCATAGTGTGGATATCACGTCGGCCTAACACGCTGAAGGTCCTCAGTTCGATCCTGGGTGGGAACAAGACATAATTTGCATCCAGTTCTGATGTGGTTATATATATTATATTGTTAACTTAGATTCGGTTGTAAAACCCTTTTATAAAAAGGATGCTATTTTAAAATTCGTGTTCTCATATTGTAGCGGTTATCACGTCGGCCTCACACGCTGAAGGTGCTCAGTTTGATCCTGGGTGAGAACAGTCGGTTTTTGAAGTTTATCAATTTCACTGCAATCTGCGTGTCTGAGTAGTAACCAAAGGGCACGCCAAGTGGGGAGTCGGGTGAATTTTCCATATGGTCCCGCACAAGGCTTATAACTAGCTGATTACCACCAGAAGGCTCCCGAAAATGAAGTACACATGTTGTTTTTAGAGTAGTTTTGTTGTTTTGACGATTCAAAATTCCTTTAATTTGCTATTTTACGCGTCCCAAGTTTACTCATCATCAATGAAAGGAGTGCAAAGTAGCATAACTAATAAAGATAACCATAATTTGTTTAACTGTAGAGTTATCATGGTTGTACACCACTGATGACTAGGCAACGATGTATACGGAAAAGATACAGATGATTCTTAACCTATCATAAGGAGTCTCTAAGGATAAAAATGAATATGTAAAAACTCCTATGCTACGCCCCTGGGTGGGATCGAACCACCAGCCTTCGGGTTTTTTTTTTTTATATTTAAACGATTTATTGTCACAGGTAAGATTTAAATTGTTTTACAGAGACGTTGGGGCATTTGTGGCATTTGTGACATAAGTTGCATGTTGTGGCAAAGGAGGAAAATTACAGCGAATTAATTACATTTCGAGGCGGAATTGAAGGAGGACAAATGATTTTGGTGGAGATGAAGATTTACAATATGACATCTGGAGGGATGGGGGGGGTTCCAAGAGATAATAATTATGATGGGAGAAACTTGTTGTATGAAGGAAAGAAGGTATCTGTGGAGAAAGTTTTGTAGGAATATTTAGGGTTTAGAAGGTGACGTCTGTGGAGAGTTTTTGAATGAAGGAAGCGTGACCAGAGAGACTGTATTTCGTTTATTGCTGGGGTGAAGTTTTGGCTGCAGTCCAGACGGTGATTATGTAGGATTGGATGAGGGCCAGTATTTTCTTTTTATTGGGCCCATTTCCAACGTCTCCTTTGATTGCTGATTTCAATGGTTTTAGACATCCGAGTTTTGTCAATTGAATACGGAGCCATAAACTGATGTCAACTTTCTCTTTACAAAGTAACATTAGATGGTCGTCAGTTTCTTGGCCAGCATTGCATAGAGGGCATTGGTCGTTGTTTGAAAGATTGAGACTATTGAGACGCATTTTGGTGGGAAGCTGGTTATGGTTAAAATCCCAGACCACTTCGGCGTTTTCCCTTTGATTTTGGCCACCCAACGCCAGATGGAAGCCCAGTCAAGGTCCGGTTTCGCAATCTCTGTTCTCCCTGGTTGCCCTATGTTAGCGATCAGGTGATTGTAGGTGGCGCGGTGATTCGATACAGTTGACGATGTGAAGATGCCAGCTTTAAGTAGATCGGTGATGGTTGAAAGTGAGGTAGTGAAGTATGGATGCGATGAATGTGTTGCATTAAACCTAGGCTGGGTGATTTGTGGAAGGAGGTTCTTGAGATGTGGCCCCAACCAATAAACAGTTGCAGTTCTCTCAATAGCCTCGGGGTGGATTAAAGATTAGAAAATTTGCCGAGTGAAAAGGGACAGGAAGAATGGAAAAAGTAAAGTTACACCAAGCCCACCTTGAAGCCGGGGGCGGATCAAACAACATTTAGGGGTGGGTGCTCTCTTCGTTGTGCCCAAAGGAATTTGTTGCATTTTTGTTGGAGGAGAAGGGCTTGGGTTTTGTTGCAGGGAAGTACGTGGGCTATATGAACAAGTTGTGACAAAACATGTTGTTTAATGAAAAGGATGCGACCATAAAAAGTGAAATGACGGTGTGTGTTTTTGATGAGAATATTTTGGATGATGTTGAGCTGTCTTTGCCAATTGTCTTTAACTGTTTTTTTTGTTTCGGAAGAAAAAGTAATTCCGAGAACTTTTAATTCATATACTTGAGTTATCCAATCATATGGCCATTTATTTTTAGGATATGATTGTTTTAAATTGCCTCTATGGGGAATCGAACTCTTTTTTTTTTTTTGTAAAATTCTCTTTTATTATCTTTTGTTATCAGCTAATTGGTGCATTAAAACAAACGAAGCAAAAAAAACAATTTGGTCGTCGGATGCAGACGTTAGCAAAGGGATGTAGACGAAAATGTGGCAATGTTGGGGACTATAATAATAAACAAAACAAAAACAAAAACAAACAAATGCAATGTGTGTTGAGGTGGGATAATACCGTAAATTAAAACAAAACAAAAGTAAACAAAGCAGAAGACTTGGTAACAGAAAATATAAACAAAAATATTCAAAGGCCATTGATGTTGGGAAAAGGAAATACAAAATAAACAAAAATAAACAAAATATAATAAAATTTATGGTAAAGATTAGGTAGGACATAGGGATCTAGGTTGACGAAGGGCTTTCAATAGGCTCTCTACTTCTTCTTGACGTGGGACGCGAAGGTGACTTCTTTCCTTCCAGGTGATGAAGAGGTAAGCAGCCAGAAGAGTGAAAGAAAACTGGAGATTTCCTATTGGTCCAAAATGGCCACGTATCAAATCTTCCTTTGACGAACTGCAGCCCATCTGACGCATAGTTCCTTCCAACCAGCTCCAAACGGTGAGTCGTTTCAGGACACTGGTACATCAGATGCTCATCGGTTTCCGGGTCTTGATTGCAGATTAGACATGTTGCGTCCTTGGTGGGGTCCAACCGATGGCATCTGGTCCTGGTAGGGAGAAGTCGCTGGTTGAACAGGAACATGGTCTCTCTGATGTTAGTTGGAAGGGCTGCAGTCTCCTTCCAGATTCGTGGCCAATCCAGATTAGGCCTCAGGATCTCCAGCTTTCCCATTGTCGTTACCTCCAGGATCCAATGGTTATATGTTTTCCGATGTACCATTGGATTCCCCTGCACCAGAATGGAAGATGCGAAAAGTTGCTTGATTTGATGCAGGGGTTCCTGAAGGTAATATGGTCTCTTCATGACTGCTACAGGTGTGGTGTTGTCCTTGTAGAGTGGCAATAAGGTTCGGAGAGGAAAGGACATCCAATACCGAAGTAGAGAGCTTTCTGGGCTGTTGGGGCCTATCAGGACTTTGTATAAGGGGCACAAGAAAAGGGAACGGTAAAAGAGGTGTGTGTTGACCATTCCCAGACCCCCTTCTTTGACAGTACGAAAAGTTACGGTTTTCTTCGGCCTTTCTACTTTTCCCATCCATAGAAATTTCATGACAGCCTTCGAAATCTGGTCAGCCATTTTTTTTTACAAGGTAATACCTGTGCAAAGTACACAGTTCCGGAGAGAGCCTTCGACTTAAGGAACATTACCCTCTGGTAAATATTAAACCGTCGACTGGCATTCTCTCGCAGAATACCATTTAAAGAGCAAAATGCATCATTCCAAACCCTACTAGCTGTCTCTACTATGGAATGGGAAAATTTAATTCCTAACAGGGACAATGTTGGCGCTGACACAAGCCACTCAAGAGGCCAAATTGATCTAGAGCTCCTAGTCCCGAGTCCCAGGGCTTTTGTTTTCTCCTTATTCATCCTTGCCTTTGTCCACTGACAGAACATATCAAGGATTTGTCCTGCCCTGGTAAAATCTTCGTCACAAGAAACGAAAATGGTGACGTCATCAACAAAGGCTCTGACAGTGAGTTTTTCATTAAACAATGATATACCCTTGAGAGCTCGAGATAAACGCACAAGTAATGGCTCAATGTATAGAACGAAGAGATGGACCGATAGGGGGCATCCCTGGCGAATCGACTGAATATCACTAATCACCCCAGCCACCTCCGATCCGTTGAGGATTGACATTCCTGTTACAGAATACATAATCTGTAACCAACGGACGAAAGTGGTGGGGTAACCCATGACATCCAGAATCCTCCAGAGGACTTCCCTGTTAACCAGGTCGTAGGCCTTTTCAAAGTCAACTCCAACAATGGCAGCGCCCATGCCCCGAATCAAAGAGTTGGAAGAGTCATGGCATCCCCGGTCATCAACAAATTGAATGACATCTCTGTAAAGACTTAAATTATCAAAAATCAATCTACCAGGTACCCCACCTTTTTGATGAGGCCCTATGGTAGAAGATAGTGTCTGCCTCAATCGTCTCGCTAAGACAGATGCCATGACTTTGTAGTCACAATTCAAAAGAGAAATTGGCCGAAAATTAGAAATTCCACAAAGTCCCGAAGACTTAGGAATTAGCCTGATCGCCGCTTGGACCTGCGAAGACGTCAGAGTTTCCCTTTCCAGGATATGATTAAACATATCCAAGAAGTGGGGGTGCGATCACGTCCCAAAATTCTACGTAAAACTCGTAAGGAATGCCATCAGTGCCAGGGGACTTGTTTGACTTCATTGCTATTAGAGCAGCTCTAATCTCAAGAAGGAAAATTGGTGCTGTTAGGTTTGGGGTTGGCTTAAAGCAATCTCTTACTCCTTCAAGGAACTCAGACCCTGCCAGTATGTCAGGAGAAGGTTGAGTCTTAAAAATTTTGTAAAATGAGCAACAATTTCTGCTGAAATTTCCTCTTTGGTCGATAAGCAAGTGCCATTGGGGGCAATGATCTTATCAATGCAACATTTTCGATAATTATTCCTGGCACGATTTATGTGAAAAATACTTGCTTCCTCTACATCTGGCCCTTCGAAGCAGCGGGAACGAATCCCACACCCTTTGAGTGTGCTCTCCTCCCAAGACTTTGAAAATTTTCTCAACTGTTGAAAGGCAACCCAATCAAAGGTATCTGCTTCGGCCATTTCCTGTATGCAAGATTGATAGAAAAACTTAGTTTCTCTTATCAGCCTTGCTCTTTGCCTGGAATAATCCACCGAAATGCACTTGATACCCGGTTTCAGGACACTCTCCCACCAATTTGCTACATTACATTCCCTAAGAGGATGATTAGCAGATTCTTGAATAAAATTGGTTACATATTTCTGAAAACCTTCTTCTGACAATATTGAAGTATATAGTTTCCACAATCCGGCAGGTGGTCTGCTACGATTTGGGAGATCAAGATTGCAAGTAAGTGTGGATTGTACCGACTGATGGTCACTAATCGATAAAGACTGCAAACAAATATTTAAAAATCTATCAGCAAACGATCGACTAGCATAAATCCTATCAAGCCTAGAAGAACCATCGTGGTAATGGAAAGTGTGGCCCGGATCACTATGATTTAGCTTTTTCCAGATGTCTACCAGATCAAGACCAGTAACCATCTCCTTCAAGCATAGCTAACAACACTACTTGGGACAGGGAGGGATTGGATATTTGCCCTATCTTGGATGTCGTCAACACAATTAAAATCGCCCATCAACACGAAGGGCAGTCGAGTGGTAATCGAGTAGGCAGGAACGGTTTGACGAAGAAAATTGTTTCTCTCATTCCTTACCTGCTTACCTGACGGGGCATAGATATTAATAAACGTAAAACATTTTACGTCAATGGAGATAAGCCTTCCGTCAGTTTCAAGAAGCAGTCGAGAATACTCCAGACCATGTCTAATTAGAATGGCTGTTCCTTTTTTGTTGGGACCGACATTTGCTAGCAAGTGGTAACAGCTTTCAATAATTGGGCAAGAGTGAAAGGCTACCTCTTGAAGTCCTACGATATCTAAATTACCGTCCCTGCAGAAATTTAAAAAGGAATTTGACGTCGCTCGACTGATCGAATACCTCCAATGTTGATAGAAGCGATTTTTAATTGTGAAGTCATGTGTTAGGTTTCTTGAGTACGGGAATGCCTGAAGTGGGTTTCGAATTTTGGGGCGTCAGGAGTAGGTTTAAATCGTTTGCTTCGTGGTACCGTGGGAATTTTCAGGGGGTCCTTAGTTTTGTCTGGATCAGTGGTATCAATTTCCCCCGTGTCGGGTTCCATTGATTCCATGATAATTGTCACTGTTTCCTGGTCTTCTGTCTCTGTGTCAGGTGCTGCTATTTTGGATTTTGAAATTGGTTTCAAAGGGTTGTCTTTCGGAGGTACAGATGCGGAAGTGGTAGCAGTGTCACATTCCATGGATTCAGTTTCCAAATTATTAGTACTTTCTGAGAGTGAATCTTGCGATTCACTTTCCAGAGGTACCTGGGAAACCATGGAATTTGCTACCACGGGAATTACTACGGGTGTCTGTTTAATAGTCTCTGTCTTTTTAGTCTTTTTGGCAACAGGTTTTTGGACAATGGTGGGTTCCTGGTTTCGTTTTAAAGTTGGGCAGTCGTAGCTAAAGTGTGTCTCTTCGTCGCAAAGTCTGCAAGTGGGCTTTTGTCCCTCATACTTAACCATGGCATGATAACTGCCAATGGTAATGGAATGTATGAGGGAATGTTTTTCGTCACCGTCATTCGTACAATCATCCAAGTGGCTAGGACAGGGTATAAAACTTCATCCTCTGCCACCCGATAGCGCTCCCACCGAGCTTCAATTACATTTCCAAATTCCTTAAGACGTGTCTGAACTATTCCCAAGTCTAGGTTCTGTGGAATCCCTGCAATTCGAACAAATTTCTCTTGAATATTGCTATCCCTGATGACTACACTAACTTCTTTCCCCTCCAATTCAGTCCTGACGATACCACTGTGTTGGGACAAAAAATTTGAGGTATATGCCTCTGACGTAAACGTAATTCTAGCGACCTGGTTTCTCGTATCTAGCACAGCAACTAGGCCTAAGAGATCCTGAGCATCAACCTTCAAACTACGCACAAAACCATGAACCGTACGCATACTCAATTTCGGGAATTGAACCCCAAAATCAATATCTACACTATTGAGCCACTTGGCAGCCATTGTCCCCTAGACAATGTAAAACAAACTGCCCAAAGGGGGGAGGGAAGGTCCCCACACACGTAAACAAACACACAAATAAAACAATTTGGGAAAAAAACACAACAAAAACAGCTAAACTATACAAAATAAACACTCAAAAACACGAATATAACAACAAAAAGTAATAAAAAATAACAAAAACTCACAAAATGATGGAAAAACGGGAGAACACAAAAAGACGTCTGCATCCGACGCAATTGGCCATTTACTTTTAGAATATGATTGTTTTTAATTGCCTCTATGGGGAATCGAACTCTTAACCTCAGGAACCCCAGCCGACGCCGCTGCCCACTGTGTCACTACAGGTCGTTGAATTTTATGTAGGGTTCAGATGCCAAGACCAAGTAATTTTGTCTTCCCCTTGTTAATACGTGCATTTGTCCAGGCACAAAATTCCAGAATAATCTCGCATGCACGACGTACATCTTTCATTGATGAGGCAAAAACTACAAGATCATCTACATATGCACGAACTTGGATGCGTTTTCCGTAGTGTTCAATTCCGTCAATACCCCTAGACAAGCAAACTAAAAGCGGTTCAATATAGAGGGCAAACAGATGGACTGACAGAGGGCACCCCTGTCGCACGGATTGTGCATTGTCCACAGTACCTACTATGTCATTACCGTTCAATGGGCATAGTTCAGTTATACTGTACAGTGTTTTCAACCAATCAACAAACAGGGGGGGTAGCCCATGGCTGTCATCACTTCCCACAGTACGTCTCGGTTGACAAGGTCATATGCTTTCTCCAAATTGTACGCGATAATGGCGGCCGGTTTGAGGGAAGATACTTCTTTTGATTTACGGCCTGTATTATCGATGACATCTCGAATTAAACACAAGCTGTCAAAGATATAGCGGACAGGTACACCACCTTTTTGATGTGAATCTAGAGAGTTTTGAAGAGAATTTCTCAGACGAAAAGCCAATACTGACGCGATTAACTTGTAATCGGTATTTAACAATGAAATTGGCCGGTAATCTGTGATTTTACTCGGTGCTGGGATTTTGGGGACTAATCTAATAGCTGCCCTTCCCTGCGACGGTTGAAGTTTTCTTTTGTCGAGGACACAAATCATCATCTCTAGAAAATGAACACCAATAACATCCCAGAATTTTAAATAAAACTCAAAAGGAATGCCATCTGTACCTGGGGCCTTGTTCTTTTTAGTTGCCCTAAGTGCGTTGTTAATTTCCTCTACTGTAAATGGAGACACTAGTGGATTGTCACTCTCCGGGATCGAACCTAGTACTCCTCGATTGAACGCTTGAGCGTTTAACGACTGAGCTACTACTGATAGACCCGGGTCGTTTTTAGTGGGTTTTGTGCGGTTAAGTGCACCTCTAATCCCTTCTATAAATTTTCCAGCTAAATGGGTATTAAGGGCGGGCTGGTTCTGAAAGATTCCACTGAAATGTTTAATTATTTCTAGGTTAATTTGCTCAGGTTGGGTAATTTTACAGTTATCATTAGTTTTGAGTTGGGTGATCAGAGACTTCTGGAAATTACTCGTTGACTTGTTCATATGAAAGGTAGATGTCTCTTCTTCGGCTGTACTTTGAACGCGTGAACGTATTGCAAATCCCCTCAATGCTTCTCGCTCCCAGGCTAGAAACTCACGTTTCAACTCCATGTAGCGCGCATGATTGAGATTTGCATTGTTCACGGTTTCTTTTAGTTGATGTTGGAGTAATTTCCGTTTGACTCTCTGGTCACAGATTCTCTTTTACAATAATTAATTGATAAACGCCTGAGGCCAGGTTTGAAAATATTCTCCACCAGTGGTCTACGTTTCCAATACGGGATGTATGTTGGGACATTTCTTCAATAAAGACATGCACCAATTTTATATATTCTTCCTCCTCGAGGATTGATGTGTTGAGTTTCCATAAAACCCTTGACTTGTTTTTCACTACACGAGGAGGGGTGGTACTGTTTATATACCCTACGATTGGTCTGTGATCCCCGAGTGGTAACTCGTGCAAATGGATATCAGAAAATTTTACGTGGTGCTGACAATAAATTCGGTCTAATCTAGCCTGGCTAGTCGCACAAAAGTACGTCCAACAAGGTTCATTTTTCCGAATATCTCTCCAGACATCTGTTAATGAAAGGGCTTTTACTAAATCTCGGAGGGTTCTAGTAGTGCTAGTCTAATTTTAGGTGGTGTTGTCTTGCTACTTTTCCGGTCATCGATCTCGTCAACGGCATTAAAATCTCCCAATATAATTGCTGGTGCCTTATACTGGGCAACATAAGCCGGAATAGTTTCCCGGAGGAAAGAATCCCTATAAGTTTAATTTTGGTCACCAGATGGGGCGTAAATACACACAAAAGCAAAACCCTTTACTTCCATGGCTATCAACCTCCCTCCGGTTCAAACAAAATGTTGTTGACGCTCAGGCCGTGTCGTACTAGGATGGCTGTCCCATGTTTTCTAGGGCCGAGGTTTGTGTGCATCTGGTAATGGTTAGTAAATACGGTGTTATAGTTGAATACTACTTCTTGCAAACATATAATATCAAGTTTTTGATGTAAAAAGAAATTGAGCATTATTTGAAGTTTGTCAGGTGACGATATTCTGTTGATATTATATGTCGCGATGTTAATCATGATTAAAATTTAAAATTGGGTTTTGGGGATTGGGTCTTGTTATCGTTGCCTTTTTTCCTTCTAACGACCTCCATTGCTTTGAGAGTTTTATCTGCTATAGAAGTCGATTGAGTGCTGAGGGGGACGCCCAAAGATTCCTGAGTCTCGCTCACATGACTAGCCTTCTGGCTGTCAAGTGACCGTTGGCCTGGCTGCATAATCCCATCAGAAAAGGAAATGTCTTCCTCAGGGTTTGAAACCGAACAGAGCTCGGTTGCATCCATCTCTTCATCAACATCGTTATCCATCTGATCTATCATGGATGGAATGGATGGTACTCCAGGTGCAATTGTATCGAGTGGCACATCGTCCCCCCGAAAGGGTGGGAAAGAATTGGTGTCCACACCCAGTATCGAAACTGATACCTCTCGAGTCGGAGAACCGAGTTCAAGCAAACGAGCTACACCGGTTTCTATTTCCTCAGCTTCCTCGACGGGGAATGGGAAGAGGCAGTACGACTCTTCTTCTTTTGATTGTTTTTGTTGGTCGCGGAAATTCCCTCGTCTCTTTCATTTTCTTTTTCCTTACCGAATAAGACGCCACAGACGAATCCACACAGCTAGTGTCTTCAGCGTCAGAATCGGTGTCAGAAAGAGACTCAGCTTCATTGGGTTTCGAAATTGGATCCTCCCGGAGCTGTATCAAAAACGACTACAGTCGACATCGTTGACCTCTGGGCTAACTCGGGAAATGAATCAGCGTCAACAGTTGGAGCAATTGGCATTTTCCCGCCACCAGTCGGCCCTGTCTCCTGGGGCTTCCTAACAATTTTAACTGTCCCACGATTTGTTAGTACACTACTATAGCTACGTGTTCCCATGGGGTCTTTTAAAATGGTGCTGGGGGTGGTTAAACTACGGGGTTGCTTGGGGCAATTAGCTAAGACATGGGTGGGAGAATCACACATGCGGCATGTGTGCATTTGTCCTGCATAAGACACCATTAGTGGATCCTTGTAGCTTCCAAAGGTGATAAAAGATGGGATGCCCTT
Source organism: Daphnia magna (assembly GCF_020631705.1). Taxonomy (NCBI): domain Eukaryota; kingdom Metazoa; phylum Arthropoda; class Branchiopoda; order Diplostraca; family Daphniidae; genus Daphnia; species Daphnia magna. The sequence goes on along the minus strand of NW_025533130.1, from coordinate 26,721 downwards.
GTGGATCTCCATATCCACATTGACAACTCCAGTCTTTATCCCGTTCCACCTTGGAAGCGACCTATCTGATACGTGTCCCAAAACACCCGAGAAATCACCCCAAACTCGCGCAATCTCTTGTTTAGCAGACTAAGGTCATCATCGAAATTGAAATGTTGAATTCTAACGCGTACGAGGTTAACTGACCTATCTCTAACTCTAATTCGGACCTCCTTGCCACTAATGACTACAGATTCTTTTGCACTAAATTTATTCAAGAATTCAATATGGTCTTTGACGGTCTTGAACCCAATTCGGAAAACGCAAAAGCTCGTCCTGGTAGGCGAGAAACAGCATCAAAGATGCTGTCCAGATTCATTACTATCATGCTCGAAACATTCGTAGAATTCGTGCCTGGTCACTTCAGTATTACCAAAAGAGATTTCGGCAGTACGTGGCCAGACGTCTGGGGATTCCATTCCCATTTTACCCACAACAAAGGGGCAAAGAGGCGGGAAAAATGCAAAAAGAAAAAAAAGGCCAATACCAAAATGGCGCCTTAAAAAAACAAACAAGAAAAACAAACGAATTACAATATACAATACAAACAAAAGAGAGAGAGAGAAAAAAAGGAAACAAAACAGTTTTTTGGACTCACCGCAAGATGTCACTCTTCGGAGATCAGATAGACACGTCTGTTAATAGCCGAACGCGCTAGCAAATTGCGCCACAAAGGCATCTGAATTATTGGGGCAGACGAAAGGTTTTTTTCTTCTTCTTCTTCTTCTTCTTCTTCTTCTCCCGAATTTTGATGTCCAATTATTTTGTTAACACCGCTTAAACTCTTTGCGTTTTCCCTGAACGAAACCTGTTAGGTAGGTGGTGTTCTGCCGTGTTAGGCCATCTTGTGAAGGACTCAGAAACCAAGCCACTAGCGCACTTGACATTCTACCGGTAGATGGCGTATCCAGAATGTCACAATAGCAGACGGAAGACAAAAATGTGACCGTGAGCCGAGAAGCAAACGCTGTTTTCATCTTTGCTGGTTTGCTACGATGACCGTTATTTGGAATCAAAGCAATGTAAGATTTTTTGTTTTTGGTTTGTTTGAAGGTTTCCTCATTTTGCGTGACATGGACACCCTTATTTTCGACCAAGATAAAAAAATTGGAAAATTTGTCGGCTTCTTCATTTTCGAGACATGGATACCATGATTTTGGATCAAGGTAATGTAAGACTTATTTGAAAATATGTGGGTTTCATAATTTGTCGTCGCATGATCAAAGAAACTACGTGGTGTTAATGTATTGAATAACATAAGGCATGTATTACGTAGCCCGGTTAGCTCAGTTGGTAGAGCGCGGGACTTTTAATCCTGAGGTCGAGGGTCCAATTCCCTCATCGGGCGTAATTTGAAGAGTTTTCTTTCAGCGAGTTCTCATTACCGGTGTTTTCGTAAAGTTTGTATGATATTGAAATCATCCGCTAACGCATTAGGGCTCAATACCTCAACGTGGTGGAAGTAATCAGACGAGGTGACCGAGTGGTTAAGGTGATGGACTGCTAATCCATTGTGTATGGCACGCTTGGGTTCGAATCCCATCTTCGTCGGGAAACTTAAAGTAGAGGTCAATTTCGATGCCAAAGATGTTTGTCATAGTCAAGTGTACATCCTTGAGAAAACATTGATTGCTGCATTCAATTAAGAAAGCCTCATTTGTTATAAGTGATTCTATGGTGTTTGATCATTTGTTAGCAGTGGTTCTATGGTGTAATGGTTAGCACTTCAGACTCTGACTCTGACAATCTGAGTTCAAATTTCGGTATAACCTTTATTATCGTACCGTGGTATTTCTTGTTTTACATGCAGCATTTAGAAACCAACCAGCCCTTACAGAGATTGACTGTTAGTGAAAAAAATTTAGTTACTTTACTTAACACTGCCCCGAGTGAGGTTCGAACTCACGAACTCGGAGATTATGAGACTCGCGCGCTGCCTACTGCGCTATCGAGGCATGTATGTATATTCAACACATTCGATCCAGAAACAATCCTATGATACCGTAAACTCTTTACTACCTAAATGAATAAACAACTTAACTTTGTTAGCACGCCGCAACTAAAATCTGGTGATCTGTACCAAGAGTAGAAACTCCCATAGTTCATGTGAAAGAAATAAGTGAATAATATGCTTTCAGTATTTGATGTCCAATTATTTTGTTAACACGGCTTAAACTCTGTGCGTTTTCCCTGAACGAAACCTGTTAGGTAGGTGGTGTTCTGCCGTGTTAGGGCCATCTTGTGAAGGACTCAGAAACCAAGCCACTAGCGCACTTGACCTTCAGCGTGTTAGGCCGACGTGATAACCACTACACTATGGGAACTGAATTATATGAATTGATTGAAACCAAGTTTCAATTAAGACCACATGGAATTGAACGCCCAACGTGGGGCTCAGACCCACGACCCTCGAGTCTCATGCTCTACCAACTGAGCTAGCCAGGCACAAGTTAATGGTTAACGCATAAACAGAAACGATCCCAACAATCCATTGAGTATTTCTTCTGTCAAAGGAACGGTGGAGTCCTAAAGAAAAATAACAACTTAAATAAATTTTTTTTGTGTGTGATTCATACGTTTGATTTCCAGCAAGACATGAAACAGCTGCCTCCACATATGGAAAGGAGGTGGGTTAGACCATGTCAAGTGCGCTATGTCACATTGTGAATTTTCCATATGGTCCCGCACAAGGCTTATAACTAGCTGATTACCACCAGAAGGCTCCCGAAAATGAAGTACACATGTTGTTTTTAGAGTAGTTTTGTTGTTTTGACGATTCAAAATTCCTTTAATTTGCTATTTTACGCGTCCCAAGTTTACTCATCATCAATGAAAGGAGTGCAAAGTAGCATAACTAATAAAGATAACCATAATCTGTTTAACTGTAGAGTTATCATGGTTGTACACCACTGATGACTAGGCAACGATGTATACGGAAAAGATACAGATGATTCTTAACCTATCATAAGGAGTCTCTAAGGATAAAAAAGAATATGTAAAAACTCCTATGCTACGCCCCTGGGTGGGATCGAACCACCAGCCTTCCGGTTAACACCCGAACGCGCTAGCCAATTGGCCACAAAGGCATCTGAATTAATTGGGGAAACGGAAACTTTGTGCTTCTTTACGACTGAGAGAAACGTAATGTGTTCATTCTCCAACCCTTTTGGTAATCCCAGAAACAACAATTGGGCACCATTTATCTAGTTTATGCTGCTACTGTCAGTGACAGGATACAAATGTTTAGTAAATAAAACCGGAAACAGACGGCTTCTTCCAGACGTCAGATGGCGCTGATGTTTTTAAATATTTTTTCCCTTCGTTACCACCATCAAGTTTACCAGGAGTAGAAATGGAAGTACTCTTCTCACGGAAGAAATTGAGCTACACTCGTTCTGCTCCAGAGATGGCGTCGTGGCTGGTAAGTTCCAAACTAACAAATATTTTAGGTTTTATCGAATCAAATAATTTACATTTTATTCGTATCACTGAGACGAATCCAATGCTCATTTGGGAAATATTCGTTTACAATTCATCGTTGGAGAAATTTAGGGTAAAAGTTTGTATCACGTGATCTACCTTATGGACACGTGTGATAAAGAGGAAGGGCTAGTTCGGAAAGGTTTACTTTCATTACCTTAACCCTTGAATCTTTGCTTTCTTTCTCTCATTCCCTCTCTTCAGAAATTCCAATTAACCAGCCGCAAACGCCATCTCTGGAGCTTAACACGCGTAGCTCAACTGATTCTGCAGCCGTTACTACTCCCGATATACATCATGGTCTAGCCCACTCCTCCTTTCCATATGTGGAGGCAGCTGTTTCATGTCTTGCTGGAAATCAAACGTATGAATCACACACAAAAAAAATTTATTTAAGTTGTTATTTTTCTTTAGGACTCCACCATTCCTTTGACAGAAGAAATACTCAATGGATTGTTGGGATCGTTTCTGTTTGCGTTAACCATTAACATGTGCCTGGCTAGCTCAGTCGGTAGAGCATGAGACTCTTAATCTCAGGGTCGTGGGTTCGGAGCCCCACGTTGGGCGTTCAATTCCATGTGGTCTTAATCGAAACTTGGTTTCAATCAATGCGTGTAATTCAGTTCCCATAATGTAGTGGTTATCACGTCGGCCTAACACGCTGAAGGTCCTCAGTTCGATCCTGGGTGGGAACAAGACATCCTTTGCATACAGTTCTGATGTGGTTATTTATATTGTTAACTTAGATTCGGTTGTAAAACCCTTTTATAAAAAGGATCCTATTGTAAAATTCGTGTTCTCATAGTGTAGCGGTTATCACGTCGGCCTCACACGCTGAAGGTCCTCAGTTCGATCCTGGGTGAGAACAGTCGGTTTTGAAGTTTATCAATTTCACTGCAATCTGCGTGTCTGAGTAGTAACCAAAGGGCACGCCAGTGGGGAGTCGGGTGAATTTTCCATATGGTCCCGCACAAGGCTTTTTAACTAGCTGATTACCACCAGAAGACTCCCGAAAATGAAGTACACATGTTGTTTTTAGAGTAGTTTTGTTGTTTTGACGATTCAAAATTCCTTTAATTTGCTATTTTACGCGTCCCAAGTTTACTCATCATCAATGAAAGGAGTGCAAAGTAGCATAACTAATAAAGATAACCATAATCTGTTTAACTGTAGAGTTATCATGGTTGTACACCACTGATGACTAGGCAACGATGTATACGGAAAAGATACAGATGATTCTTAACCTATCATAAGGAGTCTCTAAGGATAAAAAAGAATATGTAAAAACTCCTATGCTACGCCCCTGGGTGGGATCGAACCACCAGCCTTCCGGTTAACAGCCGAACGCGCTAGCCAATTGCGCCACAAAGGCATCTGAATTAATTGGGGGAAACGGATACTTTGTGCTTCTTTACGACTGAGAGAAACGTAATGTGTTCATTCTCCAACCCTTTTGGTAATCCCAGAAACAACAATTGGGCACCATTTATCTAGTTTATGCTGCTACTGTCAGTGACAGGATACAAATGTTTAGTAAATAAAACCGGAAACAGACGGCTTCTTCCAGACGTCAGATGGCGCTGATGTTTTTAAATATTTTTTCCCCTTCGTTACCACCATCAAGTTTACCAGGAGTAGAAATGGAAGTACTCTTCTCACGGAAGAAATTGAGCTACACTCGTTCTGCTCCAGAGATGGCGTCGCGGCTGGTAAGTTCCAAACTAACAAATATTTTAGGTTTTATCGAATCAAATAATTTACATTTTATTCGTATCACTGAGACGAATCCAATGCTCATTTGGGAAATATTCGTTTACAATTCGTCGTTGGAGAAATTTAGGGTAAAAGTTTGTATCACGTGATCTACCTTATAGACACGTGTGATAAAGAAGGAAGGGCTAGTTCGGAAACGTTTACTTTCATTACCTTAACCCTTGAATCTTTGCTTTCTTTCTCTCATTCCCTCTCTTCAGAAATTCCAATTAACCAGCCGCAAACGCCATCTCTGGAGCTTAACACGCGTAGCTCAACTGATTCTGCAGCCGTTACTACTCCCGATATGCATCATGGTCTAACCCACCTCCTTTCCATATGTGGAGGCAGCTGTTTCATGTCTTGCTGGAAATCAAACGTATGAATCACACACAAAAAAAAATTTATTTAAGTTGTTATTTTTCTTTAGGACTCCACCATTCCTTTGACAGAAGAAATACTCAATGGATTGTTGGGATCGTTTCTGTTTGCGTTAACCATTAACATGTGCCTGGCTAGCTCAGTCGGTAGAGCATGAGACTCTTAATCTCAGGGTCGTGGGTTCGAGCCCCACGTTGGGCGTTCAATTCCATGTGGTCTTAATCGAAACTAGGTTTCAATCAATGCGTGTAATTCAGTTCCCATAGTGTAGTGGTTATCACGTCGGCCTAACACGCTGAAGGTCCTCAGTTCGATCCTGGGTGGGAACAAGACATCCTTTGCATACAGTTCTGATGTGGTTATTTATATTGTTAACTTAGATTCGGTTGTAAAACCCTTTTTATAAAAAGGATCCTATTGTAAAATTCGTGTTCTCATAGTGTAGCGGTTATCACGTCGGCCTCACACGCTGAAGGTCCTCACTTCGATCCTGGGTGAGAACAGTCGTTTTTGAAGTTTGTCAATTTCACTGCAATCTGCGTGTCTGAGTAGTAACCAAAGGGCACGCCAAGTGGGGAGTCGGGTGAATTTTCCCATATGGTCCCGCACAAGGCTTTTAACTAGCTGATTACCACCAGAAGACTCCCGAAAATGAAGTACACATGTTGTTTTTAGAGTAGTTTTGTTGTTTTGACGATTCAAAATTCCTTTAATTTGCTATTTTACGCGTCCCAAGTTTACTCATCATCAATGAAAGGAGTGCAAAGTAGCATAACTAATAAAGATAACCATAATCTGTTTAAATGTAGAGTTATCATGGTTGTACACCACTGATGACTAGGCAACGATGTATACGGAAAAGATACAGATGATTCTTAACCTATCATAAGGAGTCTCTAAGGATAAAAAGAATATAAAAAAACTCCTATGCTACGCCCCTGGGTGGAGATCGAACCACCAGCCTTCCGGTTAACAGCCGAACGCGCTAACCAATTGCGCCACAAATGCATCTGAATTAATTGGGGGAAACGGAAACTTTGTGCTTCTTTACGACTGAGAGAAACGTAATGTGTTCATTCTCCAACCCTTTTGGTAATCCCAGAAACAACAATTGGGCACCATTTATCTAGTTTATGCTGCTACTGTCAGTGACAGGATACAAATATTTAGTAAATAAAACCGGAAACAGACGGCTTCTTCCAGACGTCAGATGGCGCTGATGTTTTTAAATATTTTTTCCCTTCGTTACCACCATCAAGTTTACCAGGAGTAGAAATGGAAGTACTCTTCTCACGGAAGAAATTGAGCTACACTCGTTCTGCTCCAGAAATGGCGTCGCGGCTGGTAAGTTCCAAACTAACAAATATTTTAGGTTTTATCGAATCAAATAATTTACATTTTATTCGTATCACTGAGACGAATCCAATGCTCATTTGGGAAATATTCGTTTACAATTCGTCGTTGGAGAAATTTAGGGTAAAAGTTTGTATCACGTGATCTACCTTATGGACACGTGTGATAAAGGAAAGGAAGGGCTGGTTTGGAAACGTTTACTTTCATTACCTTAACCCTTGAATCTTTGCTTTCTTTCTCTCATTCCCTCTCTTCAGAAATTCCAATTAACCAGCCGCAAACGCCATCTCTGGAGCTTAACACGCGTAGCTCAACTGATTCTGCAGCCATTACTACTCCCGATATACATCATGGTCTAACCCACCTCCTTTCCATATGTGGAGGCAGCTGTTTCATGTCTTGCTGGAAATCAAACGTATGAATCACACACAAAAAAAATTTATTTAAGTTGTTATTTTTCTTTAGGACTCCACCATTCCTTTGACAGAAGAAATACCTCAATGGATTGTTGGGATCGTTTCTGTTTGCGTTAACCATTAACATGTGCCTGGCTAGCTCAGTCGGTAGAGCATGAGACTCTTAATCTCAGGGTCGTGGGTTCGAGCCCCACGTTGGGCGTTCAATTCCATGTGGTCTTAATCGAAACTTGGTTTCAATCAATGCGTGTAATTCAGTTCCCATAGTGTAGTGGTTATCACGTCGGCCTAACACGCTGAAGGTCCTCAGTTCGATCCTGGGTGGGAACAAGACATCCTTTGCATACAGTTCTGATGTGGTTATTTATATTGTTAACTTAGATTCGGTTGTAAAACCCTTTTATAAAAAAGGATCCTATTAAAAATTCGTGTTCTCATAGTGTAGCGGTTATCACGTCGGCCTCACACGCTGAAGGTCCTCAGTTCGATCCTGGGTGAGAACAGGTCGGTTTTTGAAGTTTATCAATTTCACTGCAATCTGCGTGTCTGAGTAGTAACCAAAGGGCACGCCAAGGGGGAGTCGGGTGAATTTTCCATATGGTCCCCGCACAAGGCTTTTAACTAGCTGATTACCACCAGAAGACTCCGAAAATGAAGTATCACATGTTGTTTTTAGAGTAGTTTTGTTGTTTTGACGATTCAAAATTCCTTTAATTTGCTATTTTACGCGTCCCAAGTTTACTCATCATCAATGAAAGGAGTGCAAAGTAGCATAACTAATAAAGATAACCATAATCTGTTTAACTGTAGAGTTATCATGGTTGTACACCACTGATGACTAGGCAACGATGTATACGGAAAAGATACAGATGATTCTTAACCTATCATAAGGAGTCTCTAAGGATAAAAAGGATATGTAAAACCTCCTATGCTACGCCCCTGGGTGGGATCGAACCACCAGCCTTCCGGTTAACAGCCGAACGCGCTAGCCAATTGCGCCACAAATGCATCTGAATTAATTGGGGGAAACGGAAACTTTGTGCTTCTTTACGACTGAGAGAAACGTAATGTGTTCATTCTCCAACACTTTTGGTAATCCCAGAAACAACAATTGGGCACCATTTATCTAGTTTATGCTGCTACTGTCAGTGACAGGATACAAATGTTTAGTAAATAAAACCGGAAACAGACGGCTTCTTCCAGACGTCAGATGGCGCTGATGTTTTTAAATATTTTTTCCCTTCGTTACCACCATCAAGTTTACCAGGAGTAGAAATGGAAGTACTCTTCTCACGGAAGAAATTGAGCTACACTCGTTCTGCTCCAGAGATGGCGTCGCGGCTGGTAAGTTCCAAACTAACAAATATTTTAGGTTTTATCGAATCAAATAATTTACATTTTATTCGTATCACTGAGACGAATCCAATGCTCATTTGGGAAATATTCGTTTACAATTCGTCGTTGGAGAAATTTAGGGTAAAAGTTTGTATCACGTGATCTACCTTATGGACACGTGTGATAAAAGAGGAAGGGCTAGTTCGGAAACGTTTACTTTCATTACCTTAACCCTTGAATCTTTGCTTTCTTTCTCTCATTCCCTCTCTTCAGAAATTCCAATTAACCAGCCGCAAACGCCATCTCTGGAGCTTAACACGCGTAGCTCAACTGATTCTGCAGCCGTTACTACTCCCGATATACATCATGGTCTAACCCACCTCCTTTCCATATGTGGAGGCAGCTGTTTCATGTCTTGCTGGAAATCAAACGTATGAATCACACACAAAAAAATTTATTTAAGTTGTTATTTTTCTTTAGGACTCCACCATTCCTTTGACAGAAGAAATACTCAATGGATTGTTGGGATCGTTTCTGTTTGCGTTAACCATTAACATGTGCCTGGCTAGCTCAGTCGGTAGAGCATGAGACTCTTAATCTCAGGGTCGTGGGTTCCGAGCCCCCACGTTGGGCGTTCAATTCCATGTGGTCTTAATCGAAACTTGGTTTCAATCAATGCGTGTAATTCAGTTCCCATAGTAGTGAGTGGTTATCACGTCGGCCTAACACGCTGAAGGTCCTCAGTTCAATCCTGGGTGGAACAAGACATCCTTTGCATACAGTTCTGATGTGAGTTATTTATATTGTTAACTTAGATTCGGTTGTAAAACCCTTTTATAAAAAGGATCCTATTGTAAAATTCGTGTTCTCATAGTGTAGCGGTTATCACGTCGGCCTCACACGCTGAAGGTCCTCAGTTCGATCCTGGGTGAGAACAGTCGGTTTTTGAAGTTTATCAATTTCACTGCAATCTGCGTGTCTGAGTAGTAACCAAAGGGCACGCCAGAGTGGGAGTCGGGTGAATTTTCCATATGGTCCCGGAGCAAGGCTTTTAACTAGCTGATTACCACCAGAAGACTCCCGAAAATGAAGTACACATGTTGTTTTTAGAGTAGTTTTGTTGTTTTGACGATTCAAAATTCCTTTAATTTGCTATTTTACGCGTCCCAAGTTTACTCATCATCAATGAAAGGAGTGCAAAGTAGCATAACTAATAAAGATAACCATAATCTGTTTAACTGTAGAGTTATCATGGTTGTACACCACTGATGACTAGGCAACGATGTATACGGAAAGATACAGATGATTCTTAACCTATCATAAGGAGTCTCTAAGGATAAAAAAGAATATGTAAAAACTCCTATGCTACGCCCCTGGGTGGGATCGAACCACCAGCCTTCCGGTTAACAGCCGAACGCGCTTAGCCAATTGCGCCACAAAGGCATTTGAATTAATTGGGGGAAACGGAAACTTTGTGCTTCTTTACGACTGAGAGAAACGTAATGTGTTCATTCTCCAACCCTTTTGGTAATCCCAGAAACAACAATTGGGCACCATTTATCTAGTTTATGCTGCTCGTCAGTGACAGGATACAAATATTTAGTAAATAAAACCGGAAACAGACGGCTTCTTCCAGACGTCAGATGGCGCTGATGTTTTTAAATATTTTTCCCTTCGTTACCACCATCAAGTTTACCAGGAGTAGAAATGGAAGTACTCTTCTCACGGAAGAAATTGAGCTACACTCGTTCTGCTCCAGAGATGGTGTCGCGGCTGGTAAGTTCCAAACTAACAAATATTTTAGGTTTTATCGAATCAAATAATTTACATTTTATTCGTATCACTGAGACGAATCCAATGCTCATTTGGGAAATATTCGTTTACAATTCATCGTTGGAGAAATTTAGGGTAATTTAGGGTAAAAAAGAAATGGAAGATACTCTTCTCTTCTTCTTCTTCTTCTTCTTCTTCTTCTTCTTCTTCTTCTTCTTCTTCTTCTTCTTCTTCTTCTTCTTCTTCTTCTTCTTCTTCTTCTTCTTCTTCTTCTCCGGAATTTTGATGTCCAATTATTTTGTTAACACCGCTTAAACTCTTTGCGTTTTCCCTGAACGAAACCTGTTAGGTAGGTGGTGTTCTGCCGTGTTAGGCCATCTTGTGAAGGACTCAGAAACCAAGCCACTAGCGCACTTGACGACATTCTACCGGTAGATGGTGTATCCAGAATGTCACAATAGCAGACGGAAAACAACAATGTGACCGTGTCGGCTTCTTCATTTTTCGAGACATGGATACCGTGATTTTGGATCAAGGTAATGTAAGACTTATTTGAAAATATGTGGTTTTCATAATTTGTCGTCGCATGATCAAAGAAACTACGTGGTGTTAATATATTGAATAACATAGGCATGTATTACGTAGCCCGGTTAGCTCAGTTGGTAGAGCGCGGGACTTTTAATCCTGAGGTCGAGGGTTCAATTCCCTCATCGGGCGTAATTTGAAGAGTTTTCTTTCCAGCGAGTTCTCTTTACCGGTTGTTTTCGTTAAGTTTGTATGATATTGAAATCATCCGCTAACGCATTAGGGCTCAATACCTCAACGTGGTGGAAGTAATCAGACGAGGTGACCGAGTGGTTAAGGTGATGGACTGCTAATCCATTGTGCATTGCACGCGTGGGTTCGAATCCCATCTTCGTCAGGAAACTTAAACTAGAGGTCAATTTCGATGCCAAAGATGTTTGTCATAGTCAAGTGTACATCCTTGAGAAAACATTGATTGCTGTATTCAATTAAAGAAAGCCTCATTTGTTATAAGTGATTCTATGGTGTTTGATCATTTGTTAGCAGGGGTTCTATGGTGTAATGGTTAGCACTTCAGACTCTGACTCTGACAATCTGAGTTCAAATCTCGGTAGAACCTTTATTATCGTACCGTGGTATTTCTTGTTTTACATACAGCATTTAGAAACCAACCAGCTCTTACAGAGATTGACTGTTAGTGGAAAAAATTTAGTTAGTTTACTTTAATACTGCCCCGAGTGAGGTTCGAACTCACGACCTCGAGATTATGAGACTCGCGCGCTGCCTACTGCGCTATCGAGGCATGTATGTATATTCAACACATTCGATCGAGAAACAATTCGGATAAAGTCTATTTTACCCGACCAAATTTACTTTATTGTTACTTTACTTTTACTAAATTCAGAGAAGCAAGTATACTGAACTGATCTGTATCTACTTGTAAACTGAATAAATGTTCTGCGTAAATTCCAATGTTGCCAACTGTTGGAATGCAATGTTGCCGATCATTAATTGGTAATATAGATTAAATACGTGTATACATATTGCAAAATATTTGTATGGAATCATTACTCTGCTAGCTCAGTGGTATAGCATTGGATTGTTAAAAGAAAAGGATCTAGGATCAAATCTAGTTGTTGTGGATGTAAATTTATTATTATATGTTTAGTATTCTGTTTATTCAATTGGTTATTAAGTTGATAAAGTGATTCTAGTATTTACTTTAGTAGTATTACGACATTTTATACTCATACATACTATTTTATACTATACATACTATTTTTTTACATCATCATACTATACTATACTATACTATATTATACTATACTATACTATCGTGTTCGTCTGCTAATCCAACTGAACGAGTGTTTTTTTATCTCTCCCATATTTTCTCTCACCATTTCGTGAGTTCTTAATCAACTGGCCCATATTTTTGATTTGTTTTACTGCCGGTAATCTCCTGCTAACGGTGTCAGTCATTCAATTTTTCTCGTACGCTGTATATTTTTGTCACAAGTGACATTGGCCAAGCCACCAACATGAGTAAGGGCGACGGTGGCGACACCTCTGGGGCAGAATCGTCAACCCAAGCCAAAACGCACCTGTATCTTCTGTCAAAAGGGATACAACGGAAAAAGAATTCCAAATATTGCAGCAAACCATGCTTTCAAGACTCCCAGAAGGCCCACAGCAAGAATGTCTTCCTCATCAACAGCATTAATCAAGCATCTTCCCAGCCGTCTACAGAAACTGAGGACATTCACCACCCCAAAAACCAGTACCAAGTCAAAACGCCCGCTGTCAGCTAACTCCAGCATCGACGAGTCTAGAGCTGACTCCAGAAAAACTCGTTGCGAGGATCTCTCCAGCTTCACAGAAGATCCTGAGCTCTCGCATCTTGACTCTCTCTCCAAAGAAGCTGTCAGCTCTAAACTCCGTGCTGCTCTCGACCTTGCAAAGGCCCAACACGACCACATCGCCAAGCTGGAAGCTGAGTTGATTAACGTTAAACTAGCTTTCGCGGACTCGATGACCCTACGATACATGAATCAGCAATCGTCATCTTCCAATCCGCCACCTTCCAGTGATACTCCACTGCCGTCCACATCGACTTACTCTCAAGCCGTAAAAGGCCGTCAAGCACCCGTTCTCGTTGCCAGCTACGCCGCATCTGCAAAGCCTGCTGATCGCATATCTCTCGCCGGTATGGAGGAGCTGCTTGGTTCCAGTGGTGGTGGCCCTGTTCCTGCCTCTGTCAGACAAAAAGACAACAACATCATCGTCCGATTAGCTGATCCAGCTGGCCTCGATCGGGCCAAAACCATCTTGGAATCCAAAGCCGGACCAGACAGTATCAATGTTTTTAACTCTGTTTCACGTCCATCTAAATTTTCCCGGCTGTTGCCCCTTTTTGTCAATCTTAGCTATCTACCCAGCCTTAAAAAAGAGTTGATGTTAAGGAATCGTGGCCTGAGAGGAAAAATTGAGTCTGTGTCCCAACTGTTCGCCAAACCTGACTCCCAAAAAAGGCCATGTAAAAATTCTATTCAACTGCAAGGTAGCCAGAGATCACGCTCTGGCTGAAGGTGAAATTGATTTTTTTAATACTACTGCTCGCATTGTTGAAATTCTTTTAGACCGTGAGGTTCGTCGCTGTTTTAAATGCCAAGGTTATGGTCACGTTCAGGCATCCTGCCGTGACCCTAACCCAAGGTGTGGTAAATGCGCAGGCGCGCACCTTACCCGCGACTGTAATTCTCTGATCAGAAAATGTGTTAATTGTGGTGGTGCCCACCAATCTGGAGATCGATATTGTCCCACCCAAATGAAAGCGGTGGCGAGGTACAGGGCAAAAATGGAGAAAAGTTAATGCGTGTGTCTCCTAGTTCAACAAACAGTCTGTTTCGGTGCTTACAGGTGAATCTCCGCCACTCAAGGGTTGCCTCGTCTTCTCTTGCTCAAGTCATTGTCGAAAACGTTTTAGACATTGTTCTCATTCAAGAACCTTTCAGCAAAGGCCACCAGTCTCCCTCCATCATCAATATTCCACCAGGCTATGGTTGTTGCATTCCACTGTCTCTCTCAAGAAGCATGCCTACGGTGCTGCGATTTTAGTTAAACTTTCTCTTGCCAAGTCTTGTCGGGCAATCGATCGAAGTCGCTCTAACCATATCGCTGCAGTCGATTTACATTCTGCGCACGGCACCTTTCGTTTCATTTCCACTTATCTTCGTCCCTCCATTAAAAACATTGCCGATCAGTTCAGCGCTGATCTCAGCTGCCTTTTCCACGAAACTGTCCATCGTACTCAGTCGACTCTAATGCTCTAAGCAAGGTTTGGAACAGCAAGCTCACTAATAGTAGAGGATCAGAACTTGAATTACTCATCGCTAATCATTTCCTTCGTGTTCTCAATCGACAACTGGATGATCTTGACTTTGTTCCTGCTGGCACCTCATTCCTTGACATCTCTCTAGCCGGGAGTGCTATCACCTGTACACGCTGGTTCTATCCTACCATTCCGTCCTTCTCTGATTACCCATACATATACTTTGAAATCAATCGCTCCCCCTCATCTGCAGTGCACCTGCTCAAGCTCAATCTCGAGCTCCAAATTCCACTCCCCACATCTCTCGTATTCGCCTTGATAAATTTCGCCTAAAAGTCGCAGATGCTGTGAGGAATCTTGTAGTGCAAACTAATCCGACTACCTCCACTATCGATGACATGATTGTAAAGCTCTCTGCCCTCATTTCCTCTGCTGCCAAAAGCTCTAAGAGATCCTACCTACATTCCTGTCTCCACTCGCAGAACGCCTTGGTGGACAAAGGAACTCTGGGTACTTCGTCACAAATCCCGACAGGCTTTTACATTATGGTCAGTCCAACAGACAGAATCTAACAGGCAGGCATTCAAAGCTCACAAAGCTCACCTATCAGAGGGAAATTCGCAACGCCAAACTCTCGTCTTGGAACAAGCTATGTGACTCCCAGCCTAGCAGTAGTGACCTCTTCTCGGCCTAAGGCCAAATCCAAAGCAGCAAATCATCAAACGTCAGCCTTCCATCCTCTATTTCATTTGACGGCTCGATCTCCTCCAATCCTACAGAAATTCTAAAAAAGTGTGCAGTGTTGTATCTTGTCGTGTTGGGCAGAGCCCCTAGCGGTAATGAGCCGTAGTTAATACAGAGAGCTCAGCCTCAGTTTGCACACAGACAGGCTAGTGCATAACATGGTGTCAGAAGTAAACTGAACCAATTGTTCAACATGGCGAGTGATCTTCATCCACCGACATCCTTCTCCTTTGATGGCAATCTGCCTTCAAAGTGGGCTCTTTGGAAAAGCAATTCAAGTGGTATCTTAAGGCCACGAAGAAAAACAAGGAAGACGAAGACGTTCAGGTCGGCGTGCTGATCACGTTGCTTGGCCATGGGCGAGGGCTTACGCATTTACGAGACCTTCACTTGGACAACGCCTGGTGATGAGTCTAAGATTGTGCCAGTGTTAGCTAAGTTTGATGCTCATTTCCCAGCCGAGAAAGAGCCAAAAACATTTGAACGATACAAGTTTTTAACTCGCCACCAGCGTGATGGTGAGTCGTGCGAAACCTTCTTGTTGGGAACTTCAGTCTCTGATAGCTACCTGTGAATACGACTCCCCAGCGTGACTCCATTCTGCGTGACCAGATCGTTATTGGCGTAGCCGAACAACAAAACGCGTGAAAAGTTGTTGTTTGATCCCCAGCTTACTTTGGCCAAAGCAATTGACACATTACGTGCCTGTGAAACGTCTTCGTTGATCGCTGAACAGATGTCAGCTGAAGCAATCAATAGGCTAACCTTGGACAAATTCAAATCAGGAAAACCAGTTCTTGGCAAGTCTGGTCAGGGCGGTGGTCGTCGTAGTTCAACAGAAGTCAACAAGCCTGAACAGGACGACAAATTCAGACCTTCCAGAACTCCCACACTGGTGACAAGTTGCGCAAGTGGTGTGGGGGCAGTCATGTTAAAGTCCGGTGCCCGGCTTTTTGGTAAACAGTGCTCTAAGTGTTGGCAAGTCAAATCATTTTGAAAAAATTTGTAACTCTGAAAACGTTGCCAGTCTCGACGAGTATGTGATCAATTCGCTGAGTGGTCAACAGCAATCACAGTGGAGCGTTGATTTACTCATGGCTGGTTATACGGTGCCTTTCAAGGTTGACACTGGAGCGTCTTGTAACGTAATTCCGTTGTCCTGCTTCAACAAATTAGGACACACGAAGAAGCTCTTGCCTGGTCCTCGAGTTCGCACCTACAATGGACAGTCCCTGCATGTGCTGGGACAACTGGATGTTACTGTTTTTTCAACAGCAAGCGGTTCCAGATTCGTGTAGTCGTGATCAAGAGAAGACAATGTCCCTATTCTGGGACTGCCCAGTTGTTGTGAACTGGGTCTAGTTCATGCATGCCACAGAAGCAGGTCAACGAAATCGTTGTGGACTCGCCGTCGACCAATTTGCCGCCTGCGTTCCAAAATTACAAAGGTGTGTTCATTGGCATCGGTAAATTGTCCATCGAACACGAGATCAAGTTGAAAGACAATTGTGTCCCAGTTGTGCGTCCTCCCCGCCGAATTCCGTTCAAGATTCGTGATTTGGTGAAAAAGAGAGTTGGACGACATGGAACAGCTAAAGTTGATTTGTAAAGTGACTGAGCCTACTGAGTGAGTGACCAGTGCTAGCTGCTTTCAAAAGCGGGTGGTGACGTACGCATCTGTCTCGACCCGTTGGATCTTAACAAAGTGATAAAGCGCCAACACTATCCGGTCTGCCTGCGGAGGAATTATTGCCCGAATTGGAAAGGCAAAGTTTTTCTCAACGCTCGACGCAACGTCGGGTTTCTGCAAATTCCCCTGTCGGAAGAGTCCAGTTTTGTTACGACCTTCGCCACTCCATTTGGACGATATCGTTTTCTTCGTCTACCATTCGGTATTTGCTCAGCCCCAGAGGTTTATCAGCAGGCGATGATACAGTTGTTTGGAGACCTCAGCGGTGTGGAGATCTACTTTGACGATTTCTTCGTTTGGGGCGAGACACGAGAAGAACACGATGACCGTTTGAAAGCCGTGTTTGACAGGTGTGCGCAAGTCAATTTGAAATTGAATGCCACCAAGTGTAAGTTTTTGCAGTCGGAACTTCCCTGGATCGGACACATCATCTCTCTACCAACAGTTGAAGCCGGATCCCGATAAAATTGAAGCCATCCGTGCGTTTCCAGAGCCTGCTTCGAGAGGAAGATCTCCAGCGACTGTTGGGTATGGTAAATTATTGTGGCAAAGTTTTGTGAGCATTTATCGTCGATCACCAAACCGTTGCGAGATCTGCTCAAACATGATGTTGAGTGGGTTTGGGACGCAGCGAGCACGAAAACGTTCCAGGCCGTCAAGGATTTGGTAATTTCGGCACCCACCCTGAAGCTTTTGTTCCGGCTGCTCCAGTGACTGTGTCGGTGGATGCCTCTCCTTTTTGGACTTGGGGCGGTCTTGCTGCCAGATGGCCAGCCAGTGATAGGTTTTGCGTCTAGAACACTGGTAGACTCAGCGCAGGTATGCGCAAATTGAAAAGGAGCTTCTGGCCGTGCAGTTTGGAATGCAGCATTTCCATCATTATGTTTATGGGAGTCACGTTTTAGTAGAAACCGACCACAAGCCCCTCATTGGTCTGGTTGACAAGCCCATTGGCTTATGCACTCCTCGGATTCAGCGAATGCGCCTTCAGCTCCAAGGGTACAGCTACCAGTTGTGCTACAAGCCGGGTAAGGAATTGTACCTTGCTGACACCTTAAGCAGAGCGCCGGACCCTCGTGAATATTCAGGTGATCAGTCGCAATGTCATGATGAACATGTCCACGCTGTCCTCAGTTATGTCATCCCGGGTCCAACGATTCAAGAAAAGTACACTCGAGCCACGGAAGCTGATTCGACCCTGCAGTTGGTCGTCGGACTCGTTAACAACGGCTGGCCTAAGCACAAGCGTGATTGTCCGGTTCCGGCGAAGGCATGTTAGTCCTGAACGGGCAAATTTGTCGACGGCCCGTGGCTTACTTCTTCGGGGGCAGCAAGTGGTTGTGCCATACAGCCTTCAACGTGAAATTCTAGCTAACGTCCATGACGGACACTTCGCGGTGAAACCAAGTCCCTTTGAAAGAGCAAAATCCGCCGTCTTCTGGCCGGGATACGTGGAGCAGATTCGCAACCTTGTCGCTGGATGCAGTATTTGTCAGGAAAGAAGAAACCACAATTCGGCACAGCAGTATTATCCGGCAGAAGTCCCGGAACACCCTTTTCAAATTAATTAGCAACGGATTTCTTCCAGCTTGCTGAAGAAACATTATCTTTTAACAGTCGATTATTTTAGCAAGTGGCCGTGTGTGGGTTGAAATGTCGTCGACTACCAGCCTCTGTCACCATTCGAGAGTTGGAGAAAATTTTCTCTGATTTCGGCGTCCCGGAAACTCTAGTGTCTGATAACGGGCCACAGTTTGGCAGTGCCGAGTTTCGCGAGGTTTTCCCGCCAGCAGCAGTTCTCCCATGTCACGTCAAGCCCGTTCTATCCTCAATCCAACGGCTTCGTTGAACGGTCGGTTCAGACCGTCAAGTCTTCGTTTATAAAAGCCATTGAGAGCGGCCGCTCTCTTCAAGCCGCAGTCCGTGCTATTCGCTCCACTCCAGTTGGTGGTGGCCTCCCGTCTCCGTCCGTCCTGCTTCAGTCTCGTCATTTGAGGGGTAGTCTGCCTTTTTGCCAGCCGCACTCAAGCATCAGCGTATCAACAGTGATGCAGTAGAGGAACTTTTAAAACGCCGACAGGATAAAATGCTGTTTCATCAGTCGTCCGCCGTTTCCAAACGGTATCCGGTTTTTGTCAGTTGGCCAACGTGTTCGTGTTCGCGTCGGAAAAAATGGATTCCTGGTGTAGTGAAGATAGTGTGTCAACAGCCGGATTCCTACGTCGTCAGCACCAGTGATGGAAGTAGGTTTCGCCGGAATCGCAGGGCGATCAACGTTTGCCGTAGTCAGCAAAGCGAAGGTCCAGCAACTCCTCCCACAGTCAACCAGCGGGCCCCTGCAGCAGGGCCCAGCAGAAGACCAAGAGTTTCGTTCATATTTCCGTCCTTCTCCCTGTCTAATTCAGCTGCTAATTCAGCAGTATCCGTTCGCGCTCCGATGATGGTTCCAGTTCCCGGCCCGGCGACAAGGCAACGTGGTGGCACCCGTCTTGTCTTTACCCCCAACTCGCCCAGCGGTGTCTGCGCATGCTGAGCCGATCCGTCAGGCCATTTCTCCCGGCATTACCAGGGGAATCACGCAAGCCTAGAGAGTGGCCGCCACGCTCACGCTCGAGCGCGAGGTTGGCCGCGAAGAACAGGCGGAGTGTTTCGCACAGCCCAGCCAGGTCGACGGCAAGTAATCCGACTTCAACGCTCGATCCTGCCCAGCTAGCAATGGTTCCTCCTTCGGAAGTTCCCGGCAGTCCCCTGGACCCTGTTCAAGATTGTCAAGAGGCGGCGGTTCCAGCTAACTACGACTAACCTAGTCCGTTTCACTGTTCTAGTTTGTGTTGTAATCTCAGAATTCTGGTTTGTTTGTTTTTGTGTTCTCTTATTCATTCTTACTTTGGTTTCCCTTCCTTGTCTTTGCATTACCCGTCTCTTTGGTTGTGTTTAAAAGGAAAGATGTTGTATCTTGTCGTGTTGGGCAGAGCCCCTAGCGGTAATGAGCCGTAGTTAATACCGAGAGGCTCAGCCTCAGTTGCACACAGACAGGCTGAGTGCATAACATGCAGAACATTTTTCCCCTCCCCCACTCTATCTACGCAGGCCCGCACGGACAGCGAAGAGCTTGCGGCCTCCTTCTCTCAATCATCCACGGCATTCGTTGTACCATCCAACTCCCTCCAATCTCCCAGGAGGAGCTTTCTAATGCTATCACCTCTCTGAATCTCAAATCTGCTCCTGGAGCCGATGGCCTTTCCACTGCTATCATTTGTGCAATCTCTAATCAGATAATTGGTCAGCTTCTATTCATCATGAATGCATGTTTCTCTCCTCACTTTCCTAGCTGTTGGAAGGTTGCCAAGGTGACCATTATCGGTAAACCTAACAAACCCGCTCGACACTCTGAATAGCTTTCGACCAATTAGCCTAGTCAACACAATTTGCTAAGATCCTTGAAAAGCTCATTTAAATAGACTCCTTTGCAGTGCGTCGGTCTCTCAATGGTTGAGCCCGACCAACATGGATTCACTCAAGGCAGATCAACTGAAACGGCTGCTCACTCCTTGATTTCTTTTTTGTGACGAAGGCAGAGACGCTAAATGTGTCACAGCATGTGCATTTCTTGATATTAAAAGCGCATTCGACGCTGCTTAGCCCTGCTATTATCTCTGCACTTGCTGTCCGCAACTGCCCAAGATATTTGGTCCAGCTAGTCTTTGACTATCTCTCCAACCGCACGGCCATCCTCTCGCTTGAAGGCTCGACCTCCTCCTTTCACTTTGATCTTGGCTGTCCTCAAGGTGGAGTCCTCTCTCCATTTCTGTGGTCGGTTCTTGTTGATGATGTCCTGCGCCTCAAATTTTCATTTCCGTACCGGATTGGTGGATACGCTGACGATCTGAATGTGGCCACATATCATAAAGACCCTAGCATTGCCACCCGAAATTTACAGACCATGTGTGACGAGGTGTCGAACTGGTGTCTAACCAGCAAACTCTCCCCTCAATGCGACAAAAACGGTGTTTATGATTATGTACAAAAGATTTTTGACTGGTCTCATCTCAGCATCTCTATAAATGGCATGCTTATCCCCCATCTGTAGAGACACTCTTTCTGGGTCTAACAATTGACTGCCGCCTCAAATGGAACTCCCCACTGCAAATAAAATTGCTGCAGCTAAACGTGCATTCTTTACACTGAGATCCGGTCTGAAATCCACCTGGGGATATGACAAAAAGCGTCTAAAATTTCTGTATCACTCTGCGGTTGAGCCTATCTTGCTGTACGGCTGCTCCGTCTGGGCCCCTTTCCTTAACACTAGAAAAGGCGTTAAGCAGCTACGCACCTTCCAGCACTCTATTGCGCTTTCATTGGCCAGCTCTTTCAAAACTGTCTCCGCGGAGGCATGTTTTATTCTAACAAATATCCTTCCGATTGATTTACGTATACAAGAGATCACCCATCTCGATTCAGCTCCGGACGTACAGGATGCTTTTCTGCTCTTTCCACTAAAGTAGCTTACGAGCAAACTTCCACCTTTTCTCCGCTGCTCAAAGGTGATTCCTAACCACCGCCACTTTAATCTCTACTGGCCTCCATGGGCCCCTCCTTTATATCCGACACTGACAAGCGAGATCTGCAGATTACTCCCAACTAAGGATTCTGTTCTTAGAATTTTTGTTGCTACCTCTCAGTGCGGCGACTCTTTTAACTGTTGCAATATCTCCACATGTCATAATAACGTAATGAAAGTGACCAACGGCCCACTTTCGGCTGATAGCTTACACCATGCCAGTCAACTCACTGTCCTTCACGCTTTGATCCAGGCCAGCCATGTTGTTGAGAGCGATGGCAGGTTGAAATCTTTGCCCAGCACATTTCTTCTTTTGCGTTTACTCGCTCGGTGCTCACCTCTCTGAAGTTGAGCGGCTTTGTGTCGACGCCACTGCCCCCTACCGAGATAATTTACGCCTCTTCGTCTGCCAGCCCTCCTCTGCTGAGGGCATCCAACTTGCATTAGCCGGCTGCGACATTCCTAGCTCTGGCCTGAATGTCCTCCCACAACTTCTTATCTCCAAAACTTCTGTCGTTACTCAATCGGGTAAGTTAGTGCGCGATGCATGGCAGACAGAATGGCAGGCTTGCCACAACGGTGCAGTAACTAGAATTTTTCCCCACGATCCAATCAGCAACTGTGGCTTCACCCAAACCAACTCTGTCGCCAGATCGCTCAAATTCTCTCAGGTCACTCTTTCCTCAAAGAACATCAATTTCGCTTCAAATTAACCACTTCTCCAAAGTGTGATTGTGGGGGCGGCTCAGAGTCAGTCTCTCATTTCTTATTTCACTGTCCTCTCTTCTCTACACAACGCCTTGTATTTCTTACGTCTTGTTCCTCTGAGGATGGCCACTGGCCTAGACCTCTCGCCTCTATTCCAACTCATCCCAACATCTGGAAAGCTTTCATTGCTTTCATCCGCTCAACAAACGTCTGCGATAGTATAGCTCATAGGCTACCCTATCTATCGGGGCTAACTAGGCTTTGTTTGTCTTTATAATAATCCTTTTCATCAATTTATCGATTAGACATGTTTTCATTTCTCGACGCCTCCATAATTGTTCTAGGCCCTTTGAGCTTCATAGTCCGCCTCTGAGCAAATGTGCAGCCCATTATGTCTTGGGTTGCATCTCTCCTCTCTCTTGTTGGCCAAGGGAGAGTGAGTCAATTTACCACCCTCCTTCGCTCCCCTAGCTCCATCTCTATCCTCAGCATGCCACAGATCTTCCCACTGCAACTGCGCACGATACCCTCTCTCTGTCTTGGTGGAGGCTGTATCGCGGTGGCCGTCGGCTGGCGGCCTCGAAGGTCCACCAAACCGAGTAGGCTCCAGCAAGCCAAACAGAGATCGTGTACGTTCCGCCCCCTCTCAGTGTGGGTGCAGGATAGGCCCAGTTTCCCCCCTGTACATATATATATATCTGGTATCCACTCGTGTATATCACTGTCGCATGTATTCTAGTCGTTGACTACGGAAAATAAACTCCGGACAATACTCCAACCTCAGTGCGTCCAGCTATTAAAAAAAAAAAAAAAATAATACTATACTATACTATACTATACTATACTTGAGTTGAGTTATACTATACTCTTTAAGGTATTACTGTTTTGTTTTAAAAATATTAATATGTTGACAAATTTATTAATTGACCTATGATATTAGTTGTTCCGACTATGCAAATGTATTCTGCAGCCCTCGTTCCGCATTTTATGCTCGTCGCAGGGTGTTTTTCATAATATACTATGCATACTACTGTACAAAGGATGCTTTGATTTAATTTATTAAAATACTAACAGTTGTATTTTGGTCCATGTTCAATTACCTGTCCATGTTGCTAACTTAAATATAGTTTTTTTCTGTAGGTTGGCATCGATTCCTGTTGCTTCTGGGCAACACCGTTTTCAGTACTTCAAACTACGTTGGTAAACTATTGTTAAGACTCTGATTAAGATTTCACATGATCATCTTATAATGCATGTTTTGGTATTCAGATGTTATCTTTTGCAGCATGGGAGAACTTTTCATATAGTTATTTTGGAACCGTGACACTAATACCTGCAGAAACTTTTCACAGCTTTTTGGAATTGTTATTCTGCATAAAATTTCATCCCATCATCTGAGAGTTACGATTCACAGGTGACAAAATAATTGTTTTTATTGTGTTGTCTATAAAAGCAATGGGTGGTGATCTCACTATGTAGGCAGGACTTCTTTGATGAACTACATAATAAATGAAACAATACAGGTTATTTCCTGAATAAATATAGAACCACATATTCTTCATTTATATTGTTTCATTATTTGTAGGTGCTGGTATACTATCCATGGCAAACTGCGGGCTAAACAAAAATGGAGCTAAGTTTTTTATAACACTTTGTTATTGAGAACTTGTGTGATTGTAAGAAATAGTAATTAGTGTATAATTAAAAATTTATTATAGCCCCAACACAATAGCTTCATGTCATGCACTCCATATTTAGAAAGATCTACTATGGCATGTCTGTTGTGAAACGGATTGGGTTTGTTGTAACCGATAAAGATGACAGGCCAACTGATGAAGTGAAAATTGTGAAATGTATAATCAAATATGAATGTAGATTTCACTACTAAATTTTTATTTTTTGCTATGGGCTACAATGTAATTATCTATATGGTGGATATTATGTTGATGGTTGTATCTATTAATGAAATAGTTCTCAGTTATACGTATTTGATTTTGTATTTATTACTTATACAATTTAAACTAATGAATTATTTATTTATGTTTTACCTTTCTTGTTTTGGACAAATTATAAACAATCTCAGAAAACACTTGTGTTTGCAACGCTAGATTCTGTTAACTCATCATAGCTAATTGAGTAGCCACCAATACTTGAAAGGTATCTAACACCTAGAAAAGAAAATAGAATATTAATAATGTAGATTACATGTCTGTAGTTGTATTTGTATTTTTTTAATTTTTGAATCTGTATCAGATGACAGTAGTAGATAGTTTTTCAGTGTTGTGACTTTATATGTATAATTATGTAATTGCTAGTTTTTATGAATTATTCTTAATAGAATTTATTTGCTTGTTATTTATTTAAATAAATTTAGTTATAATTTAGTATTTGAAAATGAGTTATTGTGTGTAAATTTTATATATATAGATTTTAAAATATAACATGCAACAACGAATAATTTCATGTAGCAGACGACATATTGTATTCTTTTGTATTTCATTCATTTTTAAAGTTTGTAGTGTATACATCTGTGTATTGGATAACTTTTTTTAAGGTAAGTGTTCGTTGTTAATATTTTGGTAATAGAGTAGTGTTATTAGAGTAATTTTTTTATTATTATTATTTATTTGACTAATTTAATTACTTAACTTAATTATACATTACTTTATAAAGTTATTAGTAACTTAATAGATTTACTTTACCTTACTGATTAACAAAATGTTACTTTACTTAACTTAAATGTGTTAATTTTACTTAATATTTAGAGTGTTTAACTTAATTATTTTACTTTACTTTACTATTTTACTTAGTACTTTGCTTTACTTTACTATTTTACTTTATTACTTTACTTTACTTTACTATTTTACTTTATTACTTTACTATTACATTACTTTACCCACCCAAAAGCCCCTATTTTGCCTCGCATAGCTCAGGCTTGGTCCCGTTTGAACTACTAAGTATAGTTAAGTTAAGTTATTTTAGTTTACTATTTTACTTTATTACTTTACTATTACATTACTTTACCCACCCCAAAACCTAATTTTGCCTCGCATCCTCGGGCTTGGTCCCGTTTAGTTCCTTAAGTATAGTTAAAGTTAAGTTATGTTAGTTAAGTTAATTTGGTCGGGTAAAATAGACTTTTACCAACAATCCTATGATACCGTAAACTCTTTACTACCTAAATGAATAAACAACTAATTTGTCTAGCGCACAACTAAAATCTGGTGATCTGTACCAAGAGTAGAAACTCCCATAGTTCATGTGAAAGAAATAAATGAATAATATGCTTTCAGTATTTGATGTCCAATTATTTTGTTAACACGGCTTAAACTCTGTGCGTTTTCCCGAACGAAACCTGTTAGGTAGGTGGTGTTCTGCCGTGTTAGGCCATCTTGTGAAGGACTCAGAAACCAAGCCACTAGCGCACTTGACATTCTACCGGTAGATGGCGTATCCAGAATGTCACAATAGCAGACGGAAAACAACAATGTGACTGTGAGCCGAGAAGCAAACGCTGTTTTCATCTTTGCTGGTTTGCTACATGATGACCGTTATTTGGAATCAAAGCAATGTAAGATTTTTTTTTTTTGGTTTGTTTGAAGGTTTCACTCATTTTGCGTGACATGGACACCCTTATTTTCGACCAAGATAAACAAAATTGGAAAATTTGTCGGCTTCTTCATTTTTTCAGGACATGGATACCGTGATTTTGGATCAAGGTAATGTAAGACTTATTTGAAAATATGTGGGTTTCATAATTTGTCGTCGCATGATCAAAGAAACTACGAATGGTGTTAATGTATTGAATAACATAGGCAGCATGTATTACATAGCCCGGTTAGCTCAGTTGGTAGGGCGCGGGACTTTTAATCCTGAGGTCGAGGGTTCAATTCTCTCATCGGGCGTAATTTGAAGAGTTTTCTTCCAGCGAGTTCTCAATACCGGTGTTTTCGTTAAGTTTGTATGATATTGAAATCATCCGCTAACGCATTAGGGCTCAATACCTCAACGTGGTGGAGGTAATCAGACGAGGTGACCGAGTGGTTAAGGTGATGGACTGCTAATCCATTAAGCATTGCACGCGTGGGTTCGAATCCAATCTTCGTCGGGAAACTTAAACTAGAGGTCAATTTCGATGCTAAAGATGTTTGTCATAGTCAAGTGTACATCCTTGAGAAAACATTGATTGATGCATTCAATTAAGAAAGCCTCATTTGTTATAAGTGATTCTATGGTGTTTGATCATTTGTTAGCAGTGGTTCTATGGTGTAATGGTTAGCACTTCAGACTCTGACTCTGACAATCTGAGTTCAAATCTCGGTAGAACCTTTATTATCGTACCCGTGGTATTTCTTGTTTTACATGCAGCATTTAGAAACCAACCAGCTCTTACAGAAATTGACTGTTAGTGGAAAAAATTTAGTTACTTTACTTAACACTGCCCCGAGTGAGGTTCGAACTCACGACCTCGAGATTATGAGACTCGCGTGCCTGCTGCGCTATCGAGGCATGTATGCATATTCAGCATTCTGATCGAGAAACAATCCTATGATACCGTAAACTCTTTACTACCTAAATGAATAAACAACTTAATTTGTTAGCACGCGCAACTAAAATCTGGTGAAATGACTGCAGC